>NC_048227.1:101367156-101439044 GCF_002007445.2 Ailuropoda melanoleuca | reverse complement strand
CAGTGTCGGGCCCGGCGGCGGGAGGAGGCGGCGGGCTGCTGTGCGCTCTGAAGGGCTTTCCTCTGCCTCCAGGTCCGGAGAGCGGTCTCAGCTGCTGCGGCAGAGTTGTGTTTCCAGGGGACTGAGGAAAACCCGTCAGGAACCGAAAATGCCGAAACCAGTAAGTAGCCGGCGTCGGGGCCGGTGGGATGCTCCAGGCGTTCTTTTCCAGCGGCGATACCGGGGCGATGTGTTGGGGGCGCTTCTGTGTGGGACGGGGTTCTTTTGTCGACGGCGGGAGGGCGGTAATGGGCTCCCCACTGGGTCCTTGGTCCTTTTGTGGAACTCTGGAAGAAAACGACGGCGGCTGCTTTTCTCTCTACGGTCTTTTTGTTTGTGAGCGCCCCCCTCCCCGCCCCAGTAGTTTCTGGTCTTTTGTAAAAGAAGGTTCGGTCTGCTTGAAAAGTGTCTTCTAATGCAACTTGGAAGTTTCTTAATAAGAAAAGTTGTCCGAATGACGGGAGAGTCAGGTGGCTTCTGACGACGCCCATCAACTCCGTCCTTTCGTGTGGCGGAACCAAATGCGCCCCATATCTTCCTTTGATGCTTTAAAGGGCCTCCAGCTTAGGGGGCTCCGTCTTCTGGCGGGCAGCTTCTTTCTAGCCCGTTTTACGCCAGACCTGGGAAGCTGTGCTCTGTTAACCCGGGAATTTGCTGGTGGCAGCAGGATTCCTATTTCGACGTTGAGTCGTGGACTTGAATTGCAGATGAAGGAAGGCTTCCCTGACTCTGCTTGTGCGCTCCTGGGCCACATCATAAATGTCAGCTGACTCAAGGGCCCGCACCTGCACCTCTGTCCCCCTGCATCTGATTATGTTGCTCTCAGGCTTCCATTGCTGGCCCGGCCTGGGGGATACACTTTCAATTCAGTGGTGGGAACAAGGCAGGTTCTTTGTGACCAGCATTTCTTGGAAAGTTGTATGTATTTACCTGCTTTGACACAGGTGAACTGTGACTAGATGTTGGGGAGAGGATTTCACATTTTTTAATTGCTCCGAATCATGATGGAGAAAATACCTGGGTTCATTAAAAATTGCAATAAAAGATATATTCAGAATTCTAGTTTTTCAGCCAAGTTGGTGCTGTAGTCAGTGCTACTGCATTTGCTACCAGTAAATCGTAGATTCTTTAAAAGGAGTTCTTGATTAATCAAGTCTTTACTGTTAAGTTAAATACATTTCTGTGTTAATATGCTGTCAGATTCAGAACCCAATAGTTTTTGTCTAAACTACATAATTAAAATGATTCATTCGTGATGCAGAAAATTTTTTCCTACACAAAATTTCTTTCGTTTCAAACTTGCACAAGGCACCCAGGCTTTACAATGCCTGTGATATAAAACTAGTGTAAAGGCAGCCAGTCGCTCAGGACACAGCCCCATACAGCCTTTTGCAGGGCGGCAGTCAAGACTATGGTTTTCTTTATTTCACTAAAAGAAAAGCAGAGTTCAGCTTTTAAGATACCACCCTGAAAAAAGGCAGTAAACCAGTTTCCTGTCACTGCTTTGCTTTCTCATTTCTCAAAATGAACTGTAATTTATTTTTACTGCAGTAAATTGGACATAACATACAATTTACTATCTTAACCATTTTTAAGTGTACAGTTCAGTGGCATTAAGTACATTTACCACCACCACCCATCTCTAAACTTTTTCATCTTTTGAAACTGAAACACTCAACCCATTAAACACTAACTCCCCAGCCCCTGGCACCCACCCTTACACTTCCTGTCTCTAAGACTTTGACTACTCTAGGTCCCTCATATAAGTGGAATCGCCTAGTATGTGTCCTTTTGAGACTGGCTCATTTCACTTAGTATAATGTCCTCAAGGTTCATCCATGTTGTAGATGTGTTAGAATTTCTTCCCTTTTTAAGGCTCTCTCTTTATTTCTTACAGCAGGTATATTTTAATTGTATGTATAAAGGTAGATACATTTGAATGGTTGGGGTTTTGGGCTTCTACCTGATCCCTTGAATTCAGCAGGGAAAGTATTTATGATTGATAATCTAAACTGTGTCAGTGGACAACTTTATAAAACAGTGTGAATGAAATAATATTTGTTGCTTTTTCTCTTAATATTGCTTCTTGAATTACCACTTGTTAGACTGAGTGTTCACTCATTCAGCAAGCATCTGTCCTGCAAGCTGGGTGTGTAAGGCATGGATGGGTGAGATCAAGCTTGTCTTCGGGGGTCTTAGAGTCTGGAACCCGAGCCTGGACACATGCGAATGCTGAAATAGAAGCTGGAACAGTCTGAGTACCACCAAAGAGGGAAAGAGTCTTAGGTCAAGTGCAACACAATTAGGAGGAAAACCATCCAATGGGGGAAATGGGTGGACTTATTGAGAAGTTACCCTTCAGCTGAGTCTTGCTCGAGGGCTGTGGGTAGGATTTGATCAGCCTGGGCACTCCAAGGGAGGTGCTGTTGTCTGGTTTTGCTTTTCCCACAGCTGCTTTGGGGCTCTACACATGTGTGACTTGTACACTTCCAAGGAGGATGGTTTGAGGTCTAGAAGACACCACACCCTCTGCTCAGCTGATTGTTTGGCCTTGCGGGTCCTTCTCATCTGGGAAGAGGCATAGGGGTTTGTCCAGGGGGCTGCCTCAGGAAGCAGTCCTTATGCCTGTGGTTCAGCCAAGGGTGACCTGCGGTCCCCCTTCCTCCTCTCTTCTTACCACCACACTTGGCTTTCTTCATCGTGATAGGAAGGAGACATAAGGTGGTAGAAAGGAAAGCACAGCAGTCAAGCTTCAGAATGATGCAAGGCCAAGCTCTCTTAAATCTTTTCTGAGTTTAGTGCTGAACTGCCTTAAGGGGCACTGGCAGGTGCTGTAGCTGTTCATTTCTAAAGTTTTGATGTGGAAGTTGCTAATATAAAAGCACGTTTTTCCCTTCAGTAGGAAAACTGAAAGCATGTTCAAAATTCTGCCCTGTGCCAAAATTTTAAGATAATTTCTGAGATTACCTTGCGTCTCTGGGAATATATAGCCTTTTCCACTAATTTTTTTTTTTTTCCCCTCTTGGGCATATACCCAGTGTGGAATAAGTCCTTGTTTCTTAGCTTCTTGTTGCAGGTTCCTTGTCAATAAAATGGGGCTGCTGGCAGTACCTAATTCATAATGTTACATGAGACAATTAATGTCCATTAAATATTTTAACAGGCACAGGATTTACCGAATACACTGATACATTTTCCAAACCACCCCCTTCAATTGAGGAGGACACGTGGAATGTGTTTTCTGTGTATCCCTCCTTCTTGACCATGGGGAGATGGTGAATTAGATAGCTGAGATTTTCCCATGTGGTGGTGAGAAGTGCTGGCTGGGATTAGTCATTTGTCATCATCACACTGTCAGTGTAAGGCACAATGAGCCTATTTGTGCATTCATCCATTAGTTCAGCAAGCATTTGTGTTACTTTGCTAGATGTTGAGGCTACCAAGATGAGCAGACACAGCAATACTTCCTGTCATCATGGATTTACGGTCTGGTGAAGGAGGGAGGCAAGGAGCATACCAGCCACAGGGAACAACTTGTGCAAAGGTCCTGTGGTAGAAGGGGGTAGGATGAATTCAGGGTTCCCAATGTGGATGAGTATGGCTAGAGAGGAAAATCAGAAGTCATCTGTGCAGAGCCTAGTAGGCCATAAGAGGGCATTTTCAGGACTTAGCTCAGGGGGAAGCACTGAAGGATTTTGAATGGAAGTGACCTGATCAGATTCAGCTTTCGAAAGGTCACTGCAGCTGCAACTTGAGAATCACTAGGAGGGAGGAGGTGAGGTGCAGGTGTAGACTGTTGGAGTAGCCCAGGTGAGAGGTGGTAATAGCATGGACCAAGGCAGTGTGATGCAAGTGGAGAGAAGTGGATGTGTTTGGGAGCTCTCTGATAGGACTTGGTGATGGATTGGGTGTGTGGGGGCAGAGGGCAGTGTAAGGCTGACTGACTTCTGGTGCCTGGGTTGCATAACTGGATGGATGGTAGTGCCATTCACTGAGATAAGAAACCTGGAAAAGGACCAGGTGTGGGAGGAAGGGTTGAGAGTTTGGTTTGTACTCGCTGACAAATTTGTGACTGTAATTGATGAAAGGAATCCTTGCCTTCTTTCATTATCGTAACTGCTGCCTCCTAGAATATATATAAATTATCAGTATTTTTCTTAAACTACTGTACTTTTTAAATCCACATAAACTAAAAGTAAGCCAGCCGCTTACGTTTCTTCTGGGTGTGTGTGCACACTACACACACACAAAGTTAAAAGTTAGGATTAATTTAGTGCTATGTTCTCAGGCATTGGCATATGTAATTATCTGGGTCCCTCACAGTACTACTCAATCTCCATCTCCGTGGCTGGGTAGGCCTGGGCACTTGTGCTTTCAGTAAGCTCCCCAGATGGTTGATGTGCCCCCAGACTTTGGGAACTGCTGATTTCATAAGAAAGAAGCAGTTTATATATTCTTTCCCTTGGAACCCCAGCAGTGCAGTGAGGCCCTTTTGATGGGGTTGATACTGGTGGTTGTGTGGGAGCAGAGACGAGAGCCTGTGGTGTGTTTAGGGGGCAGCAAAACCCAGTGTGATTCCAGAGCATTCATTCAGGAGAATGTTCTTGCAGGCTTGGGAGTGGATATACAGTTGCCTTCTTAAAGTTCCAGCTTAAATGCCATGGGTGCCATCATTGGTATTTGGAATGTGGCTGGGGTGGGGATAAAGAAGATAGCCGGATGAATATCAAACTCCAGAAAGACAAGGCGCTAAGATGTCTAATTGAATCTCTCTGATTTGAACTTCTCTCAGCAGGAGTCCAGTTGCAAAGCTTAATGTGGCAGTGACCAGTGGGCTCTCTCAAATTTGGGCTGTCTTTGTTTTTGAAGGGGAGAAAAAGGCAGCCATTTTCCATTAAATAGGGAAGAAAGAGATCCCATTCCTCGTTCCTCAGTTTCTCTCCTGGCCTTCCACAATGGCCTCTCTTGTTAGTTACTGTCTTAAGTAGTAATGTGATTTGTAACAAAAAAAAAAAAAAATTTTTTTTAAGATTTTATTTATTTATTTGACAGAGACAGCCAGCGAGAGAGGGAGCACAAGCAGGGGAGTGGGAGAGGAAGAAGCAGGCTCCCAGAGGAGGAGCCTGATGGCAGGGCTTGATCCCAGACCACTGGGATCATGCCCTGAGCCGAAGGCAGACGCTTAACGACTGAGCTACCCAGGTGCCCCATAACAAAAATTTTAATCAGTTTACAATTACTTACAATTTAGGAAAGGAAAGCAATATTGCAATTATTGAATTATAATTATTTTTCTTTATTTTACTTAAACTTCTGGGTATCTTTGAAAATTTGAAGATTCTTAATATGATTCAGTATATGCCTGCTTTCTTAGAGTATTCAGACAATTCACCTCTAATCTGAAGCAATAAAATTCAGAGTCTGCTTTCAAAATCAGTGAATGCATTTTGAGTTATTTCTTTATATTTTATATGAGTTCAGTGGTAACTACACTTCGGAGTCCCAAACCACTCCAATTAGTTTTTTAGTTTGTTTTGCTTTTTGTTGTTGTTGGCTTTTGTTTTTTTTGTTTGTTTGTTTGTTTTTAAGTAGGCTCTATTCCCAGCGTAGAGCCCCAGTTTGGGGCTCAATCTCACGACCCTGAGATCACAACTTGAGCCGAAACCCAAGAGCCTCCCAGGCGCCCACCTCCAGTTTTTAATGTAAGCTTTAAATGTGTGATTGCCACTACTAACATGAAATATTTATTGAAGAGACCACAAGGTTGCATTATTTTTGTTCTAAGAGACATATCATTCGTGCCTGTAACATAAAGAATCTTTTTTTTTTTTTTTTAAGATTTTAGTTGAGAGAGAGCAAGCGGGGGAAGGGCAGAAGGAGAAGCAGACCCCCCCCCCCCGGAGCAGGGAGCCCAGGGACCATGACCTGAGCTGAAGGCAGATACTTGACTGAGCCACACAGGCACCCCAAGAATAAAGCTCGCTATTTAGTAATCTCTACACCTAACATGGGGCTCGAACTCAGAACCCTGAGGTCAGGAGTCATGTGCTCTTCTGACTGAGCCAGCCAGGCACCCTTAGTTGTGTTGTGTTGTTTTTTAGGAAAAAAATTATGCTATAATGTGACTTAAAGACTTTTGAGTGAAAATGCTTAATATATAATGTACATAATTTTCCCAAATAAAAATGCAAAGCCATGGGGCGCCTGGGTGGTGCGGTGGTTAAGTGTCTGCCTTTGGCTCAGGGCGTGATCCTGGCGCTATGGGATCGAGCCCCACATCGGGCTCCTCTGCTGGGAGCCTGCTTCTTCCTCTCCCACTCCCCCTGCTTGTGTTCTCTCTCTCGCTGGCTGTCTCTGTCAAATAAATAAATAAAATCTTTAAGAAAAAAATGCAAAGCCATGTAAAGAATAGTTTCATAATTTAGTATTACACTTTGGCAAGCCATCTATCTTCTAAGAACCTCAGTTTTGTCATCTAGAAAATGGGAGTAAAGTTTTTGAGTGAAGAGAATTCTACATAAAATAAACAGACAAAGCTTGTGCCTATGAAGTCCAGATAATTTATCTCCGGATGCTGTCTGCTTTGTGTATGTCTTGTGTACATTTTTTTTTTCTGGAAACTTGCTTTACAAACATTTAAGTTTAACAGGTAGCTAAAACTAAGGGTTTTAGTTTCCAAGTTGCAATTAACCAGGTAAAGTTTGTCACTAGGCCTAAGAAAAACAGCAGTGTGAAATGTTTTGGGTTATTTAGTGAAAGGGAACACTTGTACCTCTATCTCTTTCTCATCCTCTATGTCTTCCAGTTGTCAGAATTCCCTGGGAGGTCATATCGGTTCCTTCCTTATTCATCGAAGCCCTGTTTTATGCCATTACATTCTAGGTGCTGCAACTATAAAAATAAGATTGTTGTCATTAAGGGATTCTCAATCTAATAGGGGAGTCAGATATGTAAGCAAAGAATTACAATGCAGTATAAGTATGATAATAGAGGTACATAGGGAAGAAGATTAAGTGTGCCCTGGAGAGCTAGGGAAGGCTTCCCAGCCAGTGAGATACTTGGGTAGGTAGGTGCCTAGGAGTCACCAGTACACAAGAGCAGAAGGGTATTTAAGGCAACAGCAGTCAGTGATCTGTTCTATTTTCCTTTGATTGTGAATCACAGTCCGTTCTCTAGGCTCTTACCTATAGGTAAATGGTGATACTGGTGCAAAGAACCTGGAAGACTGCATTAACATAATAATGATCTTTTTAATGTAATGTATTTGACAAAACAAACCTTACAAGCAAAATGGAAATTTCCTGACCTTGACCCAGCTTTTATTGATAACAGAAAGGAATAGATCTCATCTGCAGATCAAACTGTAATAGCAAGTATAGCAGATTTTGCTTACCTTTTTGTTGACTTTGAAAACACTTCGCACATTCTATTTTTTCTATTTTTGCCTGAAAGTCAGTTTTAGAGTGTCTATATAAAAAAATTGTCATCAGATATTATTGTAAATAATTGTTTTTACTTTAGGATGGTATAGGCCAAGGCCAAATCTGGCTGTGACCAGTTTTTGTAGGGGCTACCAACTAGGAATGGATTTTACATTTTTAAAGGGTTGTTTAAAACAAAAGAACAGTAATTTCCAACAGACACCCAGATGGCCCCCAAAGCCTAAAATATTTATCTGGCCCATCACAAAAAAATTTTACGAACCCCTGCTTTAGGATAAAAATAATTACTGTTAAATATGTTATCTTCATATATATTTTATGACTAAGCTAATAATATTTCCAAGCAGATACACACCAGTTATTCCAATTTTTAAAAATTTCTAATCAAAGAACAAATAATCTGCTAGCCGGTGTTAGGTGCATCACAGGCTGTGAGCCTGGACAGGTATCAGAAAGCTTTCATCACCTGGGAACAGGCATGGTTGGTATTGAGGTAATATTTTAAACAAGGCTAGTGCTAGCGCAGGTCTTTGTTCTATAGAGAAAGTGGTAGTATCTTGTGTCACACTAGCCAAGCCATTGTATAATGACAGATTTCTGGTGCATGGTAAAAGAAAGCAATTTGTATCTGATATTTGAGTTGAAAGGAGAAGGTTACATAAATGAGTTGTTTTTTTTTTTTTATCACTGACAATTTGAAATTAACTTTTAACCAACCTGTAGTCTGTGTGTGAATTTCTGACTGGATGGCTTTATAATTCAATCCCTAATTTAGACCGCTCCATCTAAAATAGAACCCCCTTCACTGTCCACCCTTTACTACCCTGCTTTATTTCACTTAATAGAACTTAATTCTACCTTTAACAGTGTTAGATACTTAGGTTTGTTTTTGTGGGGGTCTTTTGTTTTTTGTTGTTGTTTTTGGCTTTTTTTTTTTTGTTTGAGTTTTTTGAGTTTTTTTCTTTCCTGGCCATAAAGCAAGATGCAAAGTTAAAAAAAAAAAAAAAAAGAAAAGCACCACTACTGGCTTCAGGAACAAACTTAAAGTTCTTGTTTTATTGGCTTGATTAAATTATTGCTTTATTGGTATGTAAACATGCCTGTCTCTTAGAGGGTATTCTAGGGCGAGCTTCTCAACCTCCCTGTGCCTGCCCCTTCACCTCTGAAACACTGTCCAGGGGATCTGTCATAAAGGTTCTGCCGAGGCCAGGCAGGACAGCCCAGCACCAGAAGCTCCTGACTCTCTGTCACCCCAGAGGATGGAGTACATGTAGAGGGACTACTTGCACTACTAAATTCTAATCTGATTAAAAGCTTTTGTCTCGTGATGGGCATTCTTTTTTCTAACTTAGCCTAATGCAATATTATTTACCTTCTTGTCCTTTTGCTCCCACATGGAACATCACCCCCATCCCTCTCTAACATTCATTTGTTCATTAACAAATAGAGTACCTACTGTGTGCCAGGTTCTTAGCTCCTGGGAGCACACTGGTGAACAAGTCCCTAACATAAAGTCAGGGAGTGATAGCAGCACTGCTGTTGGTTTTCATCCAGGCTTTGCCCAGAGGTAGAGGTACTTTTTATCCTCTTACTCCTTGTTGGGTGAAGAGTTAAACGACTGGGCAGAGCGACCTTATGTCTGGGCAGAGTGTGGTTTGCTTTCGTCTGTTTTGTTGTTGTTTGGTAAGTCACTCTTGTACTGGACAGGGAGCCCCAAGGTATTTCTCTAAGAACTTGTTTGTTTTCAAATAGGTTTGATGATAAGTCATCATTTGCCATACCCATGTAGATTTTTCCATCATTTCTCAAGCATTGAGGTTCAGGGAAATTAATTTTTTTTTTGAATAATATTTTGGCTATTGCACCATTACTACATGTATAGATTTCCTGTAAAATACATCTTAGAGGAGATCTGGCCATGTTCATTATGTTTTTAAAGAGAAAATTGAACCACAAATCACTTGGTAAAAGTTTAGAACATAATTACAATATTGGAACCACCTCTTATTAATGAAAATGCATAATGTATATTAGTATAGTATTTTTGTTGAGATGTTTCATTGCCTTGATTAAATAATTACGGATGTTGCTTCTTGTTGTTCAAGTACCTGCTTACATAATACATTGCTATTTGGGTGAGACTCTTAAGTGGGACTTAGATGGGGCGATAGGGTGGGGAAAACTTGATGTTTGTCAAGAAACTGGCCAAACAGGGCAGTTTGGAAATACTGTGTGATGACAAGGCTGCAGAGGGCATGACACAATTTGAACAATTCAACTGTAAAAAGATTTTTTTGAGACAATGGGGGATAAATGAATATTGACTGAATTTTAAGTATTAAAATGATAGTGGTGTGGTGGGTATATAACATACACATATTCAGAGTTCTTTAGGGCTACATACTGAAGTTTTTGCCATTTAAATGATCCTAGGACAGCCTAAAATATGCCAGCAAAAAAAAAATATATATATATATATGAAACTGGTGGGGAAAAATAGATGAATCAAGAATGTTAGGAAGTTAATGGCGTCCAGCTGGGTTCTGAAAGTACAGGCGAGGTGGGGGTGGGCGTCTGTTCTCTCTACTTTTGTGAATGTTCCAGATTTTACAAAGGAGAGTTTGTTTTTTAAGAGCATATTATAGGGGTGAAAGGAAAAGATGCCGTCATTTTCCAAATGGCCAAACGCTTGAGTGTGGCGGGAGGGCAAGTGGGAAGGGACGTCTCTGCCCTGGGATCTGGAGCCCCAGGCCAGAGCCTGAGAGCCCTCCCGGGTCCTGCTGACTGCTCTGCACAGATCCCTGAGTGGACGTGGTTTCTTGGGAGAGTCTTGGTGTTCTGATCAGATGAGTGCCTGATACAACCCCAGATTGGACCGTCTCACTTCCCACATACGTACTTTATTCAAGGGGACCTCCAGTCAAAATGCAGTTGATTGGAAAACACACAGAACTGTTTGTTCCCAGCTAGTTCCACTGTTACTCTGTGTTCCCACGATGGTGGGGGGGGGCGGTGGTTATGCAGTGCCCCCGTGCCCTGACTGGAAATAGGTCATCGCCTCAATGGCAGCTTTTGCGGAGCTGAAAATTGGAAGTGGGCATAACAAAGCGTGGGGCATTCCGGGGCGGGGTTTTGTGCAGCCCTTTGGAGGCTGGCTTGCCTTTGGCGCTGGGGCCATGGGTGCGAGGGAGGGGTGCAGACGGGGGCACCGGAGGGAGACCTGAGCTGCCTGAGCAGGGGGCTGTTAAGTGCCCCCTCCTCCCCCGCCCCCTGCCCGCGCTCCCACTAATTATTTTCAAACTTGTAATCCGTCCTGGATCTGACATACTGGATCTCAACCAAGTATAAATTGAGAAGAGTTTGTTTTGTTTAACTTAGTATAATTTCAGAAACCTTGGGCGGTTTAAAGTAACTTTTCAACGTTGAAGTTTGCTTCTGTAAGCGAATTTTTGTAAGCTTACTGATTCAGTCCGGATTTTTTTTTTTTTAAGCTGTTGGGGTCTTGCTCTCTATTTTCGAAGATGGCAAAAGCCAGCATTACAGGAGAAATGTTATGTAACACAAAATATTACTATACATGTGATTTTTTTTTTTTTTAAGATTTTTTATTTTTAAATCTCTACACCCAGACGTGGGGCTCAAACTCACAACCCCGAGGTCGAGTTGCATACTCTAGGGACTGAGCCAGTCAGGCACCCCAGTAGCACATGTGATCTTAACCAGGGACAAAGATTTATCAAAGAAACGGCACAAGATTTAAGGTACAATTTATCTTACTGCTTGGACATTTCCATTCTTTGATAGGCTTTCCCCCCCACCAGGTTAGAAAGGAAGAACCCTTCAGAGACTTCTAACTTTACAAAGAAAACAGTACATTCCAGGTGGGTAGTGAAGTCTAATCTATAGGCCTTTAATTTCCTGTATTTTATGAGCCTAGAATTAAAAATCATTGCAGCAGGTGATAGCCATCTTAGCCCTGTCCATTTTGTCTTTTATGGGATCCTAAGTTTGTGGATATAATTAACCTCCCTTTTCAGTGAACTAAATTGGTGCTGAAGTATGTATGACACATCTAGCAAAACTGAAATCACATGTTACAGAATCAAGACTTCACAAGCCTATTAGCTAAAGAGAAAGTGACCTTGGAGTGGGGAGAAAAGAAGGGTGTAGACAGCATCTCTGTTTCTGGGAAGAGTTTCTTTTGTGGAATGTGACGTTCTTTGATCGTTTCTTCCCCTCTCCTAGGTCAGGTGTCTAAAGCATGGTAGCTAGTTTCGTGCCCATTATCAAATCTACATGTAGAATATATGTTATTCCTAATGTAAAGTTGGTCCCTACTTAGAGACTGTCAAAAAAGCTGTGCATTCTTTAAAATGCCCAGCTAGTAGGTATGAGGAATATGATTTAAATGCTCCCCCCAGTATGCCTCTGCAACACAGGTAGATGAAACTTGGGTGAGAGTGATGACCCTTTCATTTGTCAGTTGTCTTGAAAGCATTCTTCCTGCCTCAGTTCCCACTTTCTAGAAGCCGAGCCTGAGCCCATGAGCAGTGGCGAGGGCTCGGCACGAAATGTTCCCAGCCCCATGTTCAAGTAGAGGGAACTGACCTTTTTAATGGGGCTGCTGAGAAAAAGTTCCTTTCTAACCCTGAGGTTGTGATTTTCTCTGGTTATAATGACTACAAACAGGACTGGTTTGTCGGCTTTTTGTACGCAGTCCTGCCTGACCGGAAGTGGGTCTGGGGGCAGGAAGTGGCTTACTTTCAGAGGCAGAAAGAGCCATTTAGAAAGACCTGGGGTTTCATTACATGCTTCTGAAATTCTGTGATGGATATTGTTGATCTGGGCTCTTCCTTGTATATCTATATACTTTTACATAATTTTCACCCTGGAATTTGGAACAAAGTTTTCAGAATTTAAAACCATTGACTTATATTGGAAGACACTAAGTATAACATTTAAGAGCCATATAAATATAAACAAATGTTTTTAGTAGCTGATTATTAGACGTTGAGGCAGTTGCATACACCTTTCTGGGCCTGTTTCCTCAGCCTTTAAAAGAAAGTGGTTGGGGTGCCTGGGTGGCTCAGTCAATTAAGCATCTGCCTCTGACTCGGGGCGTGATCCCAGGGTCCCTGAGTTGGGCTCCCTGCTCAGTGGGGAGCCTGCTTCTCCTCTGTCTCCCTGCCTGCCCTGCCTGTGGTCGCTCGCTCTCTCTGTTAAATAAATAAATAATCGTAAAAAAAAAAATAAAAGAAAGTGGTTAGAGAAGGATTACTTTTCCCCTCTCACCAAGCAGTACCCACTTAGAATCAGCCTACAAAATAGTTGGACCTTGTCACTACTTTAGTTGTTAACAACATGTACATTTCTATAACATAAAAATGATATAACATGTACCTGAAACATCAAAGTTCTTTGGAAATCCCGAGACCCAGCTTTCATGTTAATGCCCTGCCCTATTTTAGTTATTTATTTATCTATCTATCTATCTGAGAGGCAGAGTTTGTGAGAGCGAGAGGCAGAGTTTGTGAGAGCGCGGGAGCTTGCGCACACATGCACCTGGGAGCACCTGAGGGTGGAGGGCAGAGGGAGAAGGAGACTCTTCACTGAGCAGGGAGCCTGACCTGAGCCAAAGGCAGATAGATGCTTAACTGACTAAGCCACCCAGGCGCCCCAATGCCCTGCCCTATTATTGGCTGATGCACATTGAGAATTTAATTTTAGGAGAGTTAAGAAAGGTGGTGAGGAGTATGTAGTGTTTACTTTTGTGGTTAAGTTACCTTCAAAATTCCTTAACGTGATACTGAATTCTTTGTTAATATGAGGTAGGCGCCTACCCTATGGTGTCACAACGCTCTTGGAGTAGGAGGCAGTGGCCTGGCATACCCACCCCCATGATTCTGTGTTAAAATATAAACTCACATTTCCTAAAACTAAGGACTGTGCTTAACCTGAACTGAGAAGCTCGACTTACAGCTACTTGGTTTATAATGGAGTTGAGCTGCCTCATTTGTCATTGAACTCTGTGGCTATGACCTTACTTTTCACCTGGGTGGACCCTGACCAGTGACTGCTTTTTTACACCCCCATCTAGAAGGAATAGGAGGGGAGGGCACTGGATTGCTTTAATCCAGAAGGATAATGACCCAGCCTGAGGTTGTGGCTTCTTAGTTTCTTGATAGATACTCCCTATAGGACATTCTCAGTCTTCCATTAACTGTTAGCATCAGCCCACAAGTAGCCAAGTTTAAATTGTCCTGCTGGGGAAGTGACTACCATCACCAGGAATGGAATATCTGGAGCTGCGTGATGGGCACCAGGAGACCATAGAACAGCCACCGGCAACATCACCCAGTCCTCTGTGACTTTCAGTACTTCATATTCCCAGGAATAGTGGGACCACCCATCCGTGATTCCTAGGAAAGTTATGGGAATTACTGAGAACTGTGGGTCAGCACTTTGACCTCTGTAGAAGTGCTGTATAGTTGTTGGTTATCAGAGTTGTTACAAGTGGACTTTTGTCAGCCCTAACATTTGATGATTTTATTATTCCTATTACTAGGCAATAAAAGTCTAGTATATTGTCCTAGTTTTGTATAACTGTTTGAAAACTTTATCAGAACATGAGCTTTATATCTATTCTACCCATCTGTCTTCAGTGGTTTGTGGTGCTACAGACAAAATGGTGATACACAGAATTTTTACTGAACTGCCTGACTGTTTTTGTTCTAATTAATTCCAGACTTTTACATTTTCAAAGCTAGGTGACCAGTTTTCTTTGGCATCTGAAAATTTTCCTGTGCCTAACAATCAAGCCAGTTTGTTCACCACCACTCTGTTTCTTTAATCTTGAAAGAGTGTATAAAATGATGCAATTGGATATAGTTTGAATGTAAGATACAGAGGAGCTTGAAAGAATAGCAATATTGTTAAGTCATTATCCACTGATCTACAGATTCGCCATTAGCAGTATCTTATTAGTGAGATGTATTTATACTGTTATTTCCATGTTCTCGAAAGGTCAATAAACCTCAAGAAGTCTGGTGTTAAGAGCTAGCACTTAAACATGTATCTCTGGAATATTAAACTTTGAGCCCAGCCTGCTCTGGGCGTGTGGTGACACGTGGCTGCTGCTGCTGGTGGGAACACATTTAAGTAGGGACTCCTGCCTCCTCTGCTCTGAGGACCCGTGGTGTTGGTGCCCGTGCTGTATCAGGTCACTGTGGCCTTACTCCATTTAATGCAAAATCGTATTTTAAGGAACTCGTTTCTATTTTACTTGTCTTCTCTGTTTTACCGTTTTGGTAAATACCTCCCAGTAGCAACATGTTGGTTTTCCTTTTGGCCTCTGTTCTGAAAAGAATGGTGTACAACAGCAGGGTGGCTTCTGGACTGTCTCTCTTGAATAAAAGTTGGGATCTTCTAAATTATATGCTTATTAGAAACTATAACAATGTAAAATATGGTCAATGGATTTTCAGTGGCAACTACTTCTGTATAATTTTGTTGTTTATATCAACATTGTTACTGGGAGCAGCAGTGCCCATTTAACTAAGACAAACATTTTACATTATAGGTAGAAACAAAGTTTCTTTTAAATAGTAGCCTTCACTTTGACCCCCTAAAAAGGGCTGGTGATATGGAAGAAGAGCTAAAAAATAAAATCCACTTGCCGTTGTGGCTTTCCAACTTTGCCTTCCTTGGCTGAATTCACGTGTCTGCATTTCTGTGCTAAGCTGATTAAGGTTTGCTAAGTTAATGGTAATGTTTTACAGAAGTTAGTTACTTGTTAGCCAGCCATTGTGAAAAATGACCACTGCATGTCATAGCTGATGGTATGATTTATCAAGTTGGAGTCTTGTTTATAATAACTTGATTTTTATCTTAAACATAAGATCAGGATCCAGAGAGACTACCAGATAGGGGTCCGTCTGTTGGGATATGGAGTATTTGGGATATGCAAGCATAAGTCTGTAACTGTACCCTAGTTCTAGTGAATGAAAATTTAGTAAAGGTGTTTTCACATAATGGATTATAAATAGTGACAATAAATGCATTAATTTTGCCAAAAGGCCATGAGGCTTTTTGTGTGTTCAGGATAGTAATCTCTTTCCCTGATGAGTGCAGTGGCTATCCCGGGGTGGCCTTACCTGTGAGCTTGGGAGAGCTGTAGAGTATGGGCTCCATCCCAACTTACCGAGTCAGATTTTCTGGGCCCCACTGTGTCAGCAAGCTCTTTAGGTGATTCTTCACGTTCAGGTTTGGGAACCACTGCCCCGGAGGAGCACTGAGGGCCCCGGGAATAGTTACAAGGTGCGGCTGGCTGGATTTCCTAAACCATTCCTAAGTGACACCAGACTTTATAAAACATGTCTGATTTTGCCACGTTTCTTTGTGCAGCAATGGACAGGGCTCTGGAGGCATTTATGTTAATCCAGGAAAGTCTAAAATATAAAGGTGTAGTATTCATTAAATGTGTATGTGTGTGTGTGTATGTATGTATGTACTTAAATTGAGTGCTGACTGGCTATAACGTGCTCGGCACCATCGAAATTAAATGTGGAACAGAAGACTCAGCCCCTGCTTAAAAATTAGGGAAAGATCATGATTCACTTGGGAGAACCCTGAACAAGAGCCTGAGTTCTCACCTCTGCATCTTGGTGGGACAGCTGTCAGTGTTCTTCCTCATTTGTGAAGGAGTCAGCTAGAATTCATGGTGGCTGGAGTACTGCTGGCTTCGGGAGAGTAAGTGTGGGAGAGAGTAGGATTCAGTGTTTTCTACTGTGTTCACATCGGTTTGTTTGGCAACTGGGACCTTCTTCCTGAAAACAGAATATTTTCACTTACAACGAAAAACAGTAAAGTTAGGGACACCTGGGTGGCTCAGTCGTTAAGTGTCTGCCTTAGGCTCAGGGTGTGATCCCGGGGTCCTGAGATCAAGCCCCGCATCGGGCTCCCTGCTCAGCTGGGAGACTGCTTCTTCCTCTCCTACTCCCTCCCCGTGCTTGTGTTCCCTCTCTTGCTGGCTGTCTCTCTGTCAAAAAAACAAAACAAAACAAAAAAACCAGTAAACTTAAATTGAACTTTAGTTTTTAAGAATTTTTTGAGTTGTCTGGCTTAGTCAGTGGAGCATGTGACTCTTAATCTTGGTTGTGGGTTCGGGCCTCTAATTGGGTATAGAGATTACTTCTTTTAAATAAATCATTTTCTTCTTTGTTTCCTCCTAAAGAATTTTTATTCTTATCAATTTGAATACCAAATTGGCTAGTCTAGTTCAATGACATTGTTTTCCAGCTGTTTCATATTTTTACAATCACTAAAGCAACATGGACCTAGTTACTAAAATATTCAACACAAATGTCTGTTAGCTGATGAATGGGTAGACAGAGGCCATGTATCCATACAGTGGAATATTGTTTGGCAATAAAAAAGGAACAAAGCACTAGGCTATAACGTGGATGAATCTCACAAGCATGCTATGTCACAAAGGCCACATGTTTATAAGAAGTGTTGAGAACAGAAATCTATGGAGACAAAAAGTAGATTGGTGGTTCTCAGAGCTGGGGAGGAGGAGTATTGGGAGGAGTGACTGCTAATGAGCACAGGTTTCTTTTAGGGGAATGAAATGTTCTAAAATTAGATAGTGGTGCTGGTTGCATAACTCTGCTGAAAACCACTGAATTGCACGTTTTAAATGGGTGAATTATGTGTAAGGTATATTTCAACAAAGCTGTTATTAAAAAAGAGCACATAATGGCTCAACATGAAAATCAAAATACAATAGTCTCTATAATTATTCAGTTACGTAAACCAAAATAGCATCTCAGAAAATTGTTACAACTCATTTATTATCTGTTGTGAGAATTTTTCCTTGTCCCACTCCCCTCCTTCCCCCGTTTATGGGAGATCGTTTACTCCATCTGCTTCCTATCAGAGCATTTCTAAGTATTTGAACTGTCTTATCCAAATATTTGAAAGCTGTTGGAAGTTGCTGAAGTGGCACCTTTGGAAGAGGGCTGGAATGTTGGAAAACAGCGCTGACATTTTTGAGTGATTATGAAAGGTCAAGCTCTCTGTAATCTTGGTGGTGCTTGGATAGTTCTACTCAGACTAATTTTTGAGTAAATGTAGGTGTGATAGTGTTGGGACTAATCTGTTAGCACTGAATCCACTGCCTGAAATTCAGACATTCAAATGCAGTCATTTGTATTTCCCTATTTTTAAATGGTTTTCCTGCTTCTTAAGTACGTAGGAAAATCACTGTAAACTTTCTTTCCCCCTGCAGTATTCTGGCTACAAAAATGAGATCAGGGGTCGCCTGGGTGGCACAGTCCTTAGGCGTCTGCCTTCGGCTCAGGGCGTGATCCCGGCGTTTTGGGATCGAGTCCCACATCGGGCTCCTCCACTGGAAGCCTGCTTCTTCCTCTCCCACTCCCCCTGCTGTGTTCCCTCTCTCGCTGGCTGTCTCTGTGTCACATAAATAAATAAAATCTTTAAAAAAAAATGAGATCAGATTGCCTTGTCTGTGGAGACATACCCGCTTACTTGCCTGTAAAGTTTGTGGAGGAATTGGTCTTTTGAATGTTTCCTTCTTGTTTTGGTCTTTAGTACAGTATGAGTTAATTCTGTAAAAAGTGTGATTAGAGAGGTAAGCTTAAACCAAGTTTGTTTTTTTTTTAAAGTATCTCAGAAGGAAACGGGCACTTCTAGAAAGGAAAAATTGCATGACTAGATTTATTTACTAAAACAAGGGAAAGAATTGGGAGGTAATTGGATGTGCAGAACTCAGCAGTCACACATGGGTTAGAAGTAAAACACAGTATTTCATTGTCAGCTCTTTTTCACATCTCTGACTCTTAGAAGGCATTTTAGATACTATTTTGATCAAATTAAACTGGGAAGATGCCGAAATACGTTTTCCCTACTGGTCCTTTGGGATATTCTGTGGAAGAAACTTCTGTGGGTAGAATGGTCCCGGGGAATCCTGACTAGGACAGCATCCTGGGATTTCGTGACAAAGACATTAACAGAGCAAAAACACTCAGAAGTCTTTGTTAAAGAAAGAAAAAGGAAACAGAACCAACCTTAACTTATGTGACCTCAAAATAACCCCCTTTGTATCACCTCTTTGTCCCTCTCCCTGGGAAGGTCAGATGATGTTCCAGAGAACTGCACAGCCACTGACTTGGATGGTGTCAGAAGCCACTCAGATAATTTTTAAGTCCTAGAATGTTACAGTTTGGAGAGCCCTTACAGATAAAATGTTTCCAGTTACAGCACTTCATTTTACAAATGAGGGGAAGTGACTTTCTTCAAGGTGCGGACCACTGGGCAGGGATTGGTTGGGATGCCTAGGGAGGCAGGTCCTGGCCGCCTACCTGCTGTCAGGCCTGTGCCCATGATTGCTCAGTTTTTTGGGGGTGTAAGCAAAGGGGACAATGGATTTATTTTTCTTTTAAAAGTGTAAATCGTTACTGAGTTTAATTAAAAAACAGATTCTGGTTTAACACCTTTACATTCTCTTACTGGAAAAAGAGATGCCAGTTGCATTGGAGCAATAAAACCTGTACTACTCTGTGTCCAGCCAGAGAGTTGCATTTTCCCTCCTGGATATGTGAAAACAGGTGTGAGCTTTTCTTTTCCCCATGAAAACAATCTCCTGGCCAGCTTTTAATATTCACAGTTAGCTATTTTGCTCATGAATCTTTGCAGTCCATCCACACCTTCCCTAAGAAGGAGTTGTCAACCGCCTATTCTCACGCCTCCAGCTTTCATTGCACCCCCACGCCTCCCCTTGTGCTGTTGGACTCTAGACCTAGCATTTCAGAGGCAGAAGTACCTCAGAACTTATAGTCCAAACCCTTGGGTTGCAGTTAAGGGGGGGTGATGCCCAGTGGGAGGAAGTCTTCAGGCTACAGCACCAGCTCTCAAACTCAGGACCCGGGCTGCATTCTCTTGCCTTTGTTTCAGTGATCCCTGAATTCAGCTGGTTCTTACTTGCGTGTCTTCAAAAATATATAGATTCTTGGGCTAAGGCCCAGAAACTTGGGTGTTTGTTTGAAAGGCTGCCCTGGGGATTCTGATAGTTGGGCCCATTTGGAAACCATTATGGTGAATGGGAGCTATTCGAGGCCCATCTCTATTTGCTTTCTTGTAAGTGACTGAAGGTCAGGGGAGGTCTGACTCCCTTTGTTGCAGCCCCCCCATGCCCGGGGCACCCAGTAGGTAGTTGATTGGTCCTTGTAGAGTGAGTGAGACCCAAAGGCATGCCAGGTGCCCACTAACTGGGTCAGGCAGGGAACAGTGAAATGAAGCTATTATGGTTCATTGGCTTGTAGTGTCACAGTCTTGAGCTGAGCTAACCTGTAAGAACAGCAAAGAGAATTTTTTAAAGAGTAGATGATTAAGCAGAGGCAGGACAGAGACAACATTACAATTAGGTTTTCATTAACTTCATTAACTAAGGCAAAAATAAGTTTATGTGTTAAATTCCCGCATCAAATAACCTATGCTTTTCTAGAGGTGCGGTGCACATACCTGGGGAACAGTAGTCATGGTCAGGAACAAAAAGCGTGCAGGCATTTTGCTTAGATTTAAGAATTTTTACTGGCCAGTTTTGTTCTTGGTTTAGAAATAGAACTTCAGTTCATTCCGATTTTTGTTTTTAAAACATTTCTCTCAGATACAGACTAGGAGCATATACTGATACTCTAGCAGTCAAAACCTCTCCTGTCTTACTAAAATGAAAACACAACTCCCCTGCTAAGCTGGGCTCCTGGGGCAAAAAGAAGAAAGGTTTCTCTGCTAAATATGGCCAGTGTGGAAAATAGGCATTATACTCAAACCTCCTTTCCCTGCATGGGTTCAGGCATCTTCATTTAATGTGTTTTGACTTGGGTCTAAGGCAAGTCCTTGTTCTAAAATCTGACGTAGTATCTAGCAGGAGGAAGACCTCATTATTTTTAATCTGTGGAGTTTAAAAACCTGTTGTTAACTCCATTATCTAATTTATTTATGAATTCCCGTTACACATGGTGGGGTACAATTAAGTCTGGTTCCTTCTATGTTTAACATTTTAGAGCTTTCAGTATGGCTTTGTCCCTTAGCTTCAGTGGGGGTAGCATGTGGAGGAGACCTGGATTAAACTACCATCTACATTCTCAGCCGCATGGTGTGTTGGGGGGGGGGTACATGCGCAAAACTAAACTTCAATCACCACCATCATCCCCAAACAAAGCAGAATGTTTAAAAGGTTTTCAGTATTTTGTCAGGCCCGAGAGAAGCACTGCCTTTTGGGGTTCGGTTTTCATGACTAACTGCATGTTCTATATACACACCTGTACCACATACCACTGTGGGATTTTGTTGCCTTCAGCAAATGTTGCCTTTGATAAGAAGTATGATGGGGGGTAATTACCAACACAACAAAAATTGCAAAACACGCATTCTTTCTCCCAGCCTTTGCACATGGTTTGGGTGTGTGTGTGGGGGGGTGGGTTTCGGATATGTTTTAAGCCTGTCGACCTCTGTTTTTTTGGTGGGACCATCCTCACATTTATCGTGCAGGACCATACAGGCCCCCTTTATTTCTGTGGCACCATTGCAGATAGGAGCATCGGCTTCCATCAAGGTTCTAAAAACAATTGCTTACCATGGAAACTCAAGACAAAGATAAAAAGAGAGTTGTGGGTGCCTGAGCGGCTTAGTTGGTTAAAGTGTCGGACTCTTGATTTTGGCTCAGGTCTCTGCTTTGGGGGAGGAGCCTGCTTAAGATCCTCCCTTTCCCTCTCTGCCCCTCCCCACCCTATTAGCTCACATGAGTGTGTGCGCTCGCTCTCTCTCTCTCTCACTCTCACGAAACAGTTGGGATTTAGATATTGCTAAGTTCTGATTTTTTCTGATTGCTAAATTTCTGATTCTTAATTGCTAAAATCTGATTTCTTTTAAAGCCCCTGGATAAGTGGACCAAAATATGTATATAAATGGTCCTGTCATCTGACTAAATGCTTAATTTTAAATTTTGATACAAGTTTGTGCTGTATTTCATTATTAAAGATCTATAACATTGAAAATAATCTTCACAAGCTTTATAAACCTGGAACTCTAACCTGTTTCTGATGCAGAAGTGCCCTGCTTTGGTCCTTAGTCTGGGTGGCAACCTCCCTTCTCACAGAGCATGTGGAAATGGTGAGGGGCACTTTTAGATTCCCCTGGCGACTGAGGACACCTGTGTTTAGTAGGTGGCCTCGGGTGCACTTGAGATAGTTTGCAGAAGGAATGCCTGTGCCCAGAGTGCCAGTCGTGCCCCTGGTGAGAAACACTAGTGAGGGTAGTGACTAGTCCAGGAGTGTGCACGCCCATGACGCCCAGCAGCTCAGACGTGGGTCGCCAGTGTACCGTTCTCCCACGTGTTGTTGAGGTTCGTGAGTTCTCTCATCTCAGCCTCTTAGCTCAGGGTTGTAGAGCACACACTGTATGTGAATATACACATATATTGATAAAAATCAACTTTTGATTTTAGGGGCATTTTTGAAAATGAGAAAAATTCTGATGTGTCCCCAAATGGGAATTACTCCTTTTGACAGGGCCAAGGGATCAGACAACGGAGAAAAACCTATTTCCTATTCTTTGACCCAGTTTTGTTTGTTATTGCAGTGCCAGAAAAACTTAACCTGATCATCAGGCTTGCTATCTTTGTTTGAGGTCATATACCAGGCTTCATGATAGCCTGTGGGTGTTGGGGCTCACAGAAAGAGTTCTCTGGAAAGATGAGACCAACTAAAACTGGGCAGATTGACCATGTAGGAGCAGTAGATGGCAGATTAGGTCTTTGTGGTGGCAGGTGTAGTTCGTAGAGGTTAGGCAAACCTTCTTGTATTTAATGTTTAAGAAATTTACTTTCTACGGACTACTGGCATGCTACATCCATCTTATTTGCCTTTTCAAAGAGTTGTGTCCACTTTGAGTCAAATGTGAACCTGATTCAAACCTTAGAATAGTTTTTTCTATATTCCTGTTAATCAGTTTGCAATCAGTTAATCAGCAAAGCATATCTAAGGCCCTGTAATTGTTGACACACCCCCTCCACCTTAGTTTTGGGTGTGATGTGTCGTTGGGGGCTTATGAGTATATAATTGGAGCTGCATTTGCTTCCTGGAATATTTTACTTTGGAGCTGCTTTTCCATCTCTAATATTGTGCATTTGGAACCATAATTGAGAAAGCTGTTTATCTTTTATGCTTCATAACAGCCACTTTGTGATTTTTTTTTTTAAATAAATTACTGCTGCCTCATCTTTGTAAACTTGAAATTGGAGGAGAGACTTTTCTTGAAATCCTGGAAAATTATACCTCATTTCTCTTTACTGTCAGCCAGAGAACCTTTAAAAGATAGATTTGTGTCAAAGTATCTCTTAGTTGTCAGTCTTGAGGGTTAGAAGAAACAATCCATGAAGGCGTGTTCTGTTCCTAGAGTGAGAACTAGTGTGGGTGCTGAATGTGTGTCTTGCGCTGGCTGGAGATTTGGACCTCTGTCAGCTAAGTCTTAGTCCTGTTACTGTGTCCTTGTGATATTTACATTCAAGGCAGGAAGAATTTAGGGTATATGTCTATCCAACTACTTACATAATTCACTTGAAAAATGGTGAAAAGCAAACATTTCTTAAGCTTAGTGGCTATGGTGTTTTCGTTTGGGACAGTGATACAAAGTAAATGTGTCTGTTTTTCATATGCTAGTAAATTTGAGTCTTAAGTGATAAATTTGAAAACTACCTTGAAGTGAATTTTTTAAACAAACTCGATGGGAATTAGAGACTTTTTTTAAGGCCCCTTCTCACCCCACTTCAGTTCCTTGTGACCTGACCATCCCATGATAGGTCCATCCTCCCATTTTACTTCCGTCCTCTGCCTAGAGGCTCTCACAGGTTTCCTGTGAGGGGGTGTGTACCATTTTGCTTGTCATGTCTTTCATTCCTGAAGCAGTTTTCCATGTTTCTACCATCTTCATAATCGACATTTTAAATTACTGCAAGGATATTCTCTTTGATGGGTCTTCAGTCATCTGACCATTTCTTTCCACTGTTTAGTTTCCAGTGTTTCTAAATACGCTGATATGTTGCACCTTCTCTCCTCCCTTCACTTACTGCCTTGGTCTGAATTTTTGAGGAGGCTCACCACCCCAGTCACTGATGCCTTCCTTGGCTGTCATGAGGGTTAGTACGAGCATGGAAAAATATGTTAATGGTTATCAAAGTAGTTTTGTAGAAAAACAGCCTAGACTCAAGTGTGAACGTGCTTTATTAAAGCAAAGAGGGCATACCTGTGAGTCCAAACTGTGTGCAGTGCTGAGACTCACCAGCTATCTACCGTTGGCTTCAGTGCATGACCGTGTGCATGTGTGCGTTGTGACAGCATGAGAATGGATGTCAGTGAGGAATTTACTCTTGGGTGTTGCTAAGTAGGTTTGCATTTTTGCAGAAGGCTCAGATTATTGCGAGAAAGGAACACTAAGTTAAGTATAATTCATTTTGTTCTGTTTTTTAGATCAATGTCCGAGTTACCACCATGGATGCGGAGCTGGAGTTCGCCATTCAGCCAAATACAACAGGAAAACAGCTTTTTGATCAGGTTGGTCTCCGAGCTTAGGAGAGAGTTCCCATTTAGGAAAAATGTTCTTGCAAATCTGAATAATTTTGCTGAGTGTATTGGTTTGCTGCTTAACTTCTCTTTGTAGAGGAGGACATTTTCCCCTCCTTCCAGGGGGTTCACACTGTTGTAAACACTCTGCAGAAGTAGAGTGTTCACAGCCCTGTGAGAGGAAATTTAGGGAATACTCTGAAGTCTTAGCACAGTGACCCATCTAAAAGCTCTGGTTCCCATCCCCTCACCCACAGGGGTCTTCATGGTCACCCCTTCATAGTCACCCCAGCCATCTCCTGCCATCTGGTTGGCAGGTCAGGGTGCGGTGAGGGCCAGACACTGCCTGAGGGCCCGACTGGAACTGAGCAGGCCATAAGTTCCATGCCCAACTGCAGGATCTGTGAACTCAACTCAGGTGTCAGCAGATGCCATTCCATGAGCTGGGCAACAGCACATCTACATTCCTGAGTATTTCTTCTGAGACCTGAAGGTGAATGCAGAGTTTTGATAATCGTGAGGCACCAGGAAAGCTGTGATAACTTTTCCATGGAACAGTTCCAAGTTTTAGAGCAAGATCTGCTTCTCTGAGTTTAATAAATTCTGCTCTGGGGCCAAGGATCCAAGAAGGCAACAGGAGTAGACATGAGTTTACAAGTCCCTTGAGCTATAGCCTGACTCCCTGAGAGGCCCTGCTGATAGGAGAGGTGATGTTCTGTACCCTAGCATCAAACCCAGAAATGGGAGTGGGTGCTGATTGGGAAATGTGGGAGGTAAAATTCCAGCAAATTTAGAAGGTATCAGTGATTCCCTCCCATGCTTGATGATACCTCCTTCTTATCCCGCAAAGTGAGTGCCCAATAGGTTAATCCACCCAAGTGCTGGGTCAGCTCTGTGCAGTAGCCCCAGGAGCCAGCACTGGTGCTGCTGTGTGCACTCCAGGCTTCTGCAGTAGGCGGGGACACCTTCTCAGCTCTCCCTGTGCTGCCATGATGAGGTCATCCCTGGCTCTTATCCAGTATGGATAAAGGCATTTACTGCTCTGGGTGAGGCTGGACTTGGGGCAAAAATCTAAAGGTTTCTCCTGAGAAAGGGGATCCCTCCTACATTGTTGGTGGGAATGCAAGTTGGTACAGCCACTCTGGAAAACAGTGTGGAGGTCCCCTTAAAAAGTTAAAAATTGAGCTACCCTATGACCCAGCCATTGCACTACTGGGTGTTTACCCCAAAGATACAGACGTAGTGAAGAGAAGGGCCATATGCACCCCAATGTTCATAGCAGCATTGTCCACAATAGCTAAATCGTGGAAGGAGCCGAGATGCCCTTCAACAGATGACTGGATTAAGAAGTTGTGGTCCATATATACAATGGAATATTACTCATCTATCAGAAAGAACGAATTCTCAACATTTGCTGCAACATGGACGGCACTGGAGGAGATAATGCTAAGTGAAATAAGTCAAGCAGAGAAAGACCACTATTATATGATTTCTCTCACATCTATGGAACATAAGAACTAGGAAGATGGGTAGGGGAAGAAAGGGATAAAGAAAGGGGGGGTAATCAGAAGGGGGAATGAAGGGGCGCCTGGGTGGCACAGCGGTTAAGCGTCTGCCTTCGGCTCAGGGCGTGATCCTGGCGTTCTGGGATCAAGCCCCACATCAGGCTCTTCGGCTATGAGCCTGCTTCTTCCTCTCCCACTCCCCCTGCTTGTGTTCCCTCTCTTGCTGGCTGTCTCTATCTCTGTCGAATGAATAAATAAATAAAATCTTTAAAAAAAAAAGGGGGGGGGGAATGAAACATGAGAGACTATGGACTATGAGAAACGGGGCCTCAGAGGGGAGGGGGGTGGGGGAATGGGATAGACTGGTGATGGGTAGTAAGTAGGGCACGTATTGCATGGTACACTGGGTGTTCTACGCAACTAATGAATCATCGAGCTTTACATTGGAAGCCGGGGATGTACTGTATGGTGACTAACATAATATAATAAAAAATCATTAAATAAAATAAAATAAAGGTTTCTCCTGAAAGATGATCCGGAAGTAAGTTAAATGGAGCCAGCTGAGTGCCATGTGGGTCAGTGGTTAGAACAGGGATGAGTAGGAGCCCCTCGGTCACCCCAGAGTTCTTGTCTATAAATGAGTGCTGGGCTTTCCTCAAGCAGTTTTTAGAGCAGAGAGGTTAGGTTGGTTTATAGTTTTGATGTCGCAGCCATATAGCTGCCCTTGCCTCCGTCTGCCTTATTCCATCCACGTGTTTGCTTCTCAGAAACTGTGAAGAGGCCATCAGAAGTACTTCTGCAAGATAGACCGCTATCTCTTAGAAGATCCTTGTCTGTTTCCTTGTGGTCCCTGGGAAGAGGGGAGGGAATGGAGAGAGTGGGAGAGGCCTGCCCTGTCTTTCAGATACTCCACTCAGTCGTTCAGTTCTACAGACATTTTTAACTGCATACTTGTGTGCTAGGCACAGAGCTGCATGCTGCACAGGATTGTCTCCACTTCTTGATCCAGGGTGCCATGTTGATAGAACTCTACATGTTCCTAAATGCTAAATAATTATATCTGGTTTGATGTTCGGATTGTTTTAAGCCAGGTATTTTTCTAATTATAGATTATCTGCTTATCAGTTGCATGGAGCTGTACAAAAAATGGACCCTGAACTCAATCAGTAGATGTAGTTTATTTAAAAAGTAGTAACCACATAAACATGCCAAGTTTTGATAAGCTCTGTATCTAAATTATTCCAAAGCTCATTAGTCCCATCAACGATCCTATTCAAGCACCTGTCACTATTCCCCACCCCAGAAAGTCAAGCCCCTTCATCCGTGTGCTAAACAAAAGCAGGGCCACATCCCACTTTGACCTCTCTCTTCCCAAGTTCATGTTTCCTGCCTGAATCTCTGCCAGCCTCCCAAGACAAGTAGTGAGATTCCACCACCGGTCAGCTACTGGGAAGGGAAGTAGTGGAAGACAGGAAGATCCTGAACCCCGTCTTCAGCCATAAGACCTGGATCACAAAGCTCTCTGACAGTTCACGTTTAGTTTCTTTACAGTTTGGTCTACTTATCATGAAAAATAACACATAATCTGAGAACATTAAGGCTAGAGCAGACCTAGAAACGGCTAAGTCTGTATGTCATAAGTGAGGACATCAAGGCCCAGAGAGAGAAGAGAATTGCCCAAGGTTCTATAGCTTGTTAGGGCCAGGGCAGGGGTTGGCTTCACAGTGTCCAACCCTGCTTACACTTGTCTTTTTGAAGATCTGTTTGTTGATCCTTCCATGTCCTTCCAAGGTAGCACGTGACACAGAGAATATCCCACCTTCCTGTGTGTGGGTGGTCAGGACAGTTCTCAGTGGATGCCCTGGGTGCTTTCTGGGGCTCCTTCCCCACACCCCAACCAGGCTGGGCATATTTTCTTCTTAATGTCTTTAGAGTCTGTGTCCTTTTCTCTGTTGCTTACCTGATGACCTTCTAGGTCTGGGAAGGTTGTTCATAGGCCAAACTAGCAGTCACTAAATAATGGTCCTTAAATGGATGGGTTGAAAGAGACTTTAGAGGTGAGTTAGTCCGAATCCTTCTCCCGACCCCATGAGTTACTACAGTCTCTTACGCAGTAACTGGCCCAACTCCACTCCAATGCTCTTGCTTTATCTGCGCCTAGATTCCAGGGATCTGATGGAGGGCCTGAGCAGTGCCTTTCTGCTACCATAGTTCCTGAGATGGTGAGAAGGTTGTGACTCAGTGTGCCCATTGTTTCCATCATCAAAGCATATGTTCCAGCTGTCACTTGAGATTGAGCTGAGTAGACCTGTCCCTGCATTTTCCTTTCCAAAACTGTCATTTAAAACACCGCTGAGACAGAGCTAAAGGAATAGACCCCACACCTGTTCATATTCTGCTTCCATGATGTATATCAGCTTTAGGGTAAGCTAAGGACATTGGAGGGAATGGTGAGGTGCGTTTTTGCAGACTTAAGCATTGATTTTTAGAATGGACTGAAGGAAAGCAGGTTAATTCAGTTGTGCCGTTTCGAGGAAGTCGTAGGAATAGAAGTAACGCTTTGAAACACGCTGCAGACAGTCATTCTGGAATGAGATGGAAGATGCCACAGAGATATTTGGCAGATTGGGGCACCCAGGGACACGCTTTTCACTTAGTGAGTCAGAGCCCTGGCTTATGTCCATGGCGTGTTTCTGGGGTCTGTGATCTGCTTCGTGAAGGGGGCTGGCCACATCATAGTGGAGGGAGAAGAGGCGGCTGTGCTGTGGCCATGGAGATCAGCAAGGGTTTGCCTGGGATGGGGAGGGGAGTCAAGCAGGCAGGAAATCATTTCAAACTGGTTAGGACCTAGGCTAAGGCTACAGTTCAGTGGATGGAGTGCAGGACTAGATTGCTTATGTATGTGGGGCTTTCTTGTACAGCTTTGAAACAACCTAAAGAGGAAGAAGGCAAGGCAGGTTTTATATCCAGATGTTGAGATGGAGGTTTATAGGTAGTGAGAAATTAGCAGGATTGGATACAGAAAACCTGATCTTCATATCAGCTGCCCTAACAAGACCTAGGTGGGGTTCGCAAGAGGCTTAGGAGTTAGCACAGAAGAGTCCCAAGTTCTTCCCCATCATCCCATGATGGAGCCCTGCCTCCCCTCTTTGGGGGGGTGAGGGAGCCAATGAACAGGCCCGTCTTTGGCATATGGTCAACAGGCTCCTGGAGCTCCAGCAAGCATCTGGTCCCCCAGTAGATGAGAAAACAGGCTCAGAGCAGGAGTTTATCTGGAATTTCAGATTTCATTTTAAGCAAATGCTCCAGATACCTATTTTGTCATTTCTCATGTGTTCAAACCTCTTTCCCTTTAAATGTGATAGAAGCCATGTATTTGAAGAATGGTAACCTTTTTATAAAGGCTTAGCATTGTATGTCATGGGATTTAAACTGTGCAGCAAAGCTCTGGGACTCGGTTGTGATGATGTCTAACAAGTGTCCTCAGCAGGTTGCTTTTCTGTTTTGAAGACATAAGAATAACCAATGTGGGATTCTGTCTGTAGTGGACCACAGGAGACTTTCTCTAATACTGTGGAGAATTTTATTATTTATTTATTTTAAAGATTTATTCATGTAGTTGAGAGAGAGAATGCACGCACACGCTTACACGAGCAGGGAAGGGGCAGAGGGAGAGAGAATCTCAGATTCCCCGCTAAGCGCAGAGCCCAACGTGGCCTGAGAACCCAACACCAACTGAAGTCAAGGACACCCAACCAGTTGAGCCACCCAGGTGACCCTGAGGAGAATTTTAAAAATACAAACCCCTTGCTATCACCTAGGGTTAATTCTACCTTCCTGCATCAGAATTTCAAATTTCTGAAGGTTGGAAGAATGTTAAGTCACTCCTTGGCATGTGTGAAGCATAACTCCCTCATCTCCCTGCTTTCCTTGGAAGCTTGCCACCACCGTCTGTCGCCCACCTTTCCAGGGACTGCTATTTCCCTCTTCCTAGTTAAGCAGAGGCCTGGGCCAAATGACTGAGAAGCGGGGACAGGCAACCAGATACCCAGGTGTTGCATTGCTTCACTTGGTGACTTTGAACCCCTTTTTCACGTGGGCACACCTGACAGACATTCACACCTGGGACGCACACTTTCCCTGATGTCCCCTGGGTGGTGCCCGATGGTGTGCACACGCTAACTCAGCTGCTTGTCTTTACTCAGGAAGGCTAATGGAGTACAGAGGAGTAGGGGTGACAATTTATAAGATCTTGAGGTTTTCTGAGATTCAAAGTTAATCCTGAATCTGCTCAGGTGTATGTTAAAAATAAACTCTTCGCGGCTCTGGGGGAATAGTTCTCTGTTAGTAACAGGTTGGGATTCCTGCGGGGGTGGTGTAGGGGAGGCATGCACGGTGTGACTGAGTGGCCAGCACCTTGCTCTCCTGGCTGCTTCAGCCCCTGCCCCACTGTCTCTCTCACACAGGTGGTTAAGACCATTGGCCTTCGGGAAGTGTGGTACTTTGGCCTCCAGTATGTGGATAATAAAGGATTTCCTACCTGGTTGAAACTTGATAAAAAGGTAAGTCAGAGTTAACTATTTACAGGCTGTCGTTTGATTGTTGGTCTGCTCTGTTAACTTCAAAACTGGAGCACCTCGCTCTGTCTTTTGTTTTTTTCTCTTGTTATTTGTGTAAAAGTTTTTATAGACAAAAAAAGATTGCAGGTTTCCAGTAAATGGGGGATATTGGTTGGAAATTAGATCCTGGCATTTCTCCTTACTGCTCACTCATTGGGGCATATGATGGTTAATTGCAGCTTTTAGTTGACCTTAGTTTCTTTTTCCCCAATGAGATTGTTAATCTTATAAACCATGAATCATTCACTGTTTTGTAAGAACCTGTTATTGCTTTGTTTGAACCTGTGATAGATTATCTTCCAACTCCAAAGACTGAATAATTCCATTAACAACTGTAAAGAAAAGCAATAAGCTTAAATGTGTTTTCTCCACACAATTTTGAAAATGTCCCTTTTCCAAAACAAACCGGTGTCGTCCTCCCATATTACTATAGTAAGTCTGGGGGCAATTAGGGACGGGAAGAGAGGAAACAGGAGTAGTTTTTAAATGTAAGTTCCATGGCCTACAGCTTGACTGGCCATGGGGACAGATGCCAGGCTCACAGGTCACTAGGCAGGCAGCTTCTAAATTTGAGCTCTCTGGAATTGGGAGCATCTCCCCAGTAGTTAGTGGCCCATACTAGTGGCTTGGTGGGTCACTAACTGGCTGCTGCTGGACTTCCAGCTAAGTGTGGGAGGGTAATAGGACTTTAACTGGCCTGTTTTGGTCTTATGTGGTGAAAGGTGACTTTCAGAGTAAAGGTAATCTTCAGAAAACTGGCCTGCAGGACCCTTTTGAACCAGTGGTTAGAAACTGTGTTCGGGAAGGCAGGTCTTGTCCTCCGGGCTTGCGAATGGCATTTGGTTTCTGTTGTCCAGGTGTCGGCACAGGAGGTCAGAAAGGAGAATCCACTTCAATTCAAGTTCCGGGCCAAGTTCTACCCCGAAGATGTGTCTGAGGAGCTCATCCAGGACATCACGCAGAAGCTTTTCTTCCTCCAAGTGAAGGAGGGGATTCTCAGTGATGAGATTTACTGCCCTCCTGAGACGGCGGTGCTCCTGGGCTCCTATGCGGTCCAGGCCAAGTTTGGAGACTATAACAAAGACACGCACAAGTCTGGGTACCTCAGCTCTGAGCGGCTGATCCCCCAAAGGTGAGCAAGGGATGACCGGGCCTGGATGAGAGCACTGGTTGCATCCTTGAAGGGCTTGTGGTATGTGTTAGCAGAAGCAGTCAGCAAGCACAAGGGTAAGTGCTCCTTGAGGCTGGGACTCTAGAAGTTCCTAATCTGTGTGCTTGCTAGCGTATGCTCTGGCCTTGGGTAGCTACTGACCTACCATAGCCTTCCCCTCAGGCACTGATCCGCCTGTAGTGGGTCTGTGATAAACGTAGCAGGAAGGGGGACTGTTCTTCACGGAACGAAGAGCGACTGTGTTATATACACAGTCAAACTTAGCTTTCCCTAGTGTATAATGATTTGGCCCCATTAAATCTGTTTTTATTCACTAATGGTCATATAAATTACCCCTTTTGGAAGAAGAGTCCCCTTAAAATAAAAAATACCTTTTTATAATTTCTCCAGTAAGACTGGATATGTCTCATTCTAGATTCTAAATCTTTCAAGTTGCTGATTGTCCCAAATGCTGCATATTAGGAAGTAGAAACCCTCTTTGTGGTGGTTTTATTTGAAAGAAAACTCAAGGTTTGCAGGTGGGTAATGGCCCGCTGCTTGCCTCTCATGGCCCTTTGTGGTGACCGTCCTGTGCCTTCTTCCTTTGCAATCCAGAGTCATGGACCAGCACAAGCTCACCAGGGACCAGTGGGAGGACCGGATCCAGGTGTGGCATGCCGAGCACCGCGGGATGCTCAAGTGAGTGCTGGCTGGCTCCTGCCTCTCCAACGTGTTGCCTTGGCATTGACTCCAGATAGGGTCCTCAGGGTGGTTAGCTGCCCCAAGTGCGGCAGAGCCGTGAAAGGTAACAGTTGCACAGAAGGTTTTTCTTAAATAAAGCCAGGTATTCATGCATGGGGGTAAGAAGCAGTTTAGTTTAAGCCTCAGGCCCTGAAGACTTCTCCCTTGTTTGTTTTAGAGGAGAGACGGTCTTGTGTCTAAAACACTTTGTTTTAGTCAAGGGGGCAGGAGCATTGTTCACAGTGGGAAGAAATTGATCCCATGCAGGAAACACTTGCTCTTAAAGAAGCACAAAGGAGGCATGAAGGAGGAACATGATGTGACATGTGGCTGCTGGTGTAAGAAATGGCCAGGTTCTCTGTTGCCCTAGAGTCCTCACCTGGCATTAGCAGCAGTTCTGTGTATCCCCCCAGCCTCGGAAGTTCATTTACAGTTTGGGCCTCACAGACATTGCGTCCGGCTCTCATCTGTCCGGAGCATCTTTTGTGGAGGGAAAGAGCTCAAGGCCTGCGTGGTGGCTGCTAGTGAAGCGGGAAAGCTTGTGGGCAGGAGAGACTGCCTTCCCGGGCAGTCTAAAAGAAAGATCGTCTGTGTCCAGAGAAACCAGCGTGAGTCAGTTGTTCTTCCAGAAGGTCTGAAGTACATCAGTGGTCAGCGTCTAGGACAGCTCAGGGCCCAGGTGTGAATGGCCAACAGAGGGACAGCAACGAAGCCATAGCTGTCAGCCCATCTGCCGGATCTGCCTGTGGAGATAGGGGAGCGGTTTTACGGTTCAAGGTACAGCACGCACGAATGACCGTGTTCTTGTTTGCTCTCCCCGTTAGAGATAGTGCCATGTTGGAGTATCTCAAGATTGCTCAGGACCTGGAAATGTATGGAATCAACTATTTTGAGATAAAAAATAAGAAAGGAACAGACCTTTGGCTTGGAGTTGATGCCCTTGGACTAAATATTTATGAGAAAGAAGATAAGTGAGTTGATCTTCATAATTCTCGGTGGGGGGTTGGGGTTGGAAACAAGGGAGAAAATGGCCACCATGCACGTGGTTTATTTTGAAGTATTTCTCTGGTGGCTTGCTGGCCCAGCATGTGAATCTTCAAGGGCTCTTCAACTGTGATGCGGCCACGTTTTGTCGGAGGTTGGCTCAAGGTGTGCGCTGTTTCTCTCCTGTCACCATAGCCTGTCCACTAGCACAGTGCCACGTACTGACCAGTGACCCCACAGACCAGAGCTGCAGGAAGGCCTCCCCTGCCCTCCCGCTGAGGCCTTGCCACCAGCCGCCTATAGGCACCAGCACACCCACAGATACCACCCAGGCAGCCCTCCCATGCTGGTGGCTTAAAGTTTGTGCTAATCCAACCAAGAATAGTTACAGTGCTATCAGAGACCTTAAGGTTCTGTAAACAGTGGCTTATGCACAGACAGTTTAGCTGAATCCTCTGAACCTGTGAGAGGTGTCTAATGGCCACGTGTTAGGGGTGTGTGTGTGTGTGTGTGTGTATGTGTATGTGTATGTATGTTGGGTAAGGTCTGCAAGAGCAGTGGAGAGCAAGCCAGGCCCTGCTGGCTGCTTTTGCCTGTCCCTGTGCTTACAAACACTGCAAATGTGCCTGTTTTCTGCCAGTGAGCTAGATACACAGGGTGAAAGACCATTCTCATTCAGTGAGGACAAGTTTTCCATGGTGATTCCCTGTGCCTTGGAGTGATGGCTCTCCCACATTTCCTCCCATTGCCCCTCCTCTCCAATGTTAGTGCTCTCAGACTCCCAAAAACCGTCTCTCTGGCCTTCGTGAAGGGTGTGCCACCACTTGTGACAGACGATGTGTCACAGAGAATCTGCCTTCAATTTCAGCATGTGTTGTCTTTCCAGAACCCAGGGTACAGATACCTTTCACCTGTGTCAGGCCTTCCCAGACCCTCCACTTAGTGCTAGAATTAGATGGAGGAGAATCGTTTCTGTTGGAAGGCATGGTTCCAGTCAGAGAAGACCTCAAAGAATCACAGGAACTCCTCCCAGAACCTAGTAGTAGTGAGTTACTGGTTTGCTGCCTGCCCATGTGTGCTGGACCCAGTGTTGTAGAGAAACACGAACAGTCTGGGAGACTCAGGAAACCAGTCCCTGGTCCTTCTGGAGGCCCCTCAGTTGGACAGTGACTGGTCAGCCAGCAGTGCCCAAAGTGAGAACGCAGTACCCTCGTGGGAATAGATGTGGGAAACTGCCTCTGTCTCTGAACTCATCTCTTGAATGACCAGATTTTGTAACATAGCCATAGCCAGGGCTGTCTAAACAGGTTTTTCCAGCTGCAGGAAACAGCCGGGGGCAGGAACTTGATGATGTCAGCTTGTAACTACCTCTAGCCCACGTAAATGTTCATTTTTTTCAAGTGAAAATTAGAATAGGGCGATTCTTTCAGTCTCTTCTCTCTCCCCATTCCCCCAATTTACCAGTGAAACTGGTAGTCCTCTCGAAGGGGTCTTCTCCCCCAGGGAAACACTGGGGCGTAGGGCAATGCTCACTTCTGCCTCCTCCCTGCTCCTGAAGGCAACCTTCTTTTCAGTTAGGAAGAAAGACTTAACCAGACATTCAGTCAATCAGGAGGCCTAAATTCTTCTCCTGTTAAGCAAATATTGACAACTTGGTCACCAGTGTAAGCAGGAGGTTGACTCAAGTGTAAGGAATGCTGGGATGACTCCGAACTGGTAAGTGTTGGATCACTACTCCCCGCAGTGGAGCTAACAGTGGACAGTTGGGCATTCACGGGGTGGTATTCAAGTGAGAAATTGGATCTGTTGAGTATGCAAGTTGAGCGATAAGAGACTTAGTGCACCTGCAAATAAACAAATATACCTTTATTATCCTATTTTATAATTAAATATATCCTGGTTGGGAAATGTCTCTTGAGGTCTCTTTTCACTGTATACGTAACCACTGAGTGGGAGCATGTGGGACTGAACGCATTTGTCTCTTTCTTTCTGTAAACCCGTAGATGAGAAGAGGAGGGACTTGGAGGGGGAGGAAATAGGCAGACCCCTTCCCTGAAAGGCATCGTCAGCTTGGAAACAGAGAACTTTCAGATTAGCTGTGTTATGTGACCCTACCTGGCATTGTCAGACCAAATCCCAAACCAACAAAGACAAAACCGGGAGAGGGACATGCTGTTGCCCCCAAGTTCTTCAGTCCTGTGAGAGCACTTCTTCCCACCTAGGGCTCACCCCTCCCACACTCCTGAGTCCCACAGTCTTCCTGGTCCTTCAGAGGCAGGAGTCTGGGCAATGGACTGAGGCCCTAGCAGGTAACTTGATGGGCCCTTTAAGGGAGAGGATGCTGGAGAAGGCTGCAGACAAGCTGGGGCTGAAACAAGGGCTGATGCCTTTTTCCCTTAAATTTCTCACTCGGAGTTGTAAATCACCTGCTCTGACTTATAGTTCTGTCTTACTAGCTTTACTGTGAATGCAGTAAGCCAGTCGTTACGGTGGTGATTGTAGTGCACCGTATTCCACAGTGGTCACGCGTCACATGTGCACACTCCACCATACGTAGTACAACAGAGTAAACTGTAATGTGGTGTATATAGCATTATGTATATCATGTAGATACGTTATATAATGTCAGCCATTTATTGATTTTTTTTAAGACTTAATTTATTTGTCAGAGACAGCACAAGCAGGGGGAGCAGCAGGCAGAGGGAGAAGCAGGCTCCCTGCTGAGCAAGGATCCCGACGTGGGGCTCCATCCCAGGACCCTGGGATCATGACCTGAGCCAAAGGCAGTCGCTTAGCTGACTGAGCCACCCAGGCATCCCAATAAGTAGTCATTTAAAGATATCTAAAATTATGCTCCTGGGCACAATGTTAATTTTGCCCCCTCCCTGTGTGTGTTACAGCTTTGAGCTGTAGCACAGAGTTAGTGGGTTACTGATCTGTGTAAGAGAGGAGAGCAAAAGACCGTTCTTTCGATTCATGTGAGTTTTCTTTTATCAAACATGCCAGGATCACAGTTGTCAGTTCCTTCTCTCCTTTCTGGCCTGTGGGACCCTAACTTGAACGTGGAACAGAATTTTCAAAATAAAACTTCCTGGTCTCTTACAGAGACTCTTGCAGGGACTCCAGTTAACCCACCCAGAGTAAGAAGCTTAGAAGCTCACCTCAGACTGGCAGAGAAGAGTTTGGCCTCCACATGTTTGTATGTGCATGAGGGCGTGGGAGAACCATGGTACCTGGTTAAGTGTGGCTGGCAGCAGGCATGCACAAGGGCCACATGGGAGAGAGTTCCTTGGCATGCCTGTCCTGCAGGGGGGGGGGTCCACCCTCACCCTGGATTGACCCCTGCTGATACTGATGAGTGTCTTTGCTTCCATGGTAAGAACATAGGCAGAGCCATCTGTGTGGCCTGCACTGAGCTCCAGCCCATCTCAACACCCCAGACCTTTTCTAAACTTTTTTTAATGAAAAATTTCAAAAAAAGATTCTGTCCTTGGCATTTTGCTACTTATTTGTCTCTTCCCAGCTGCATGTCACTGTACCTCTAGCCCTCTTTTTCATAGTAAATTGCAGACATCTGTATACTGTCCCCAAAATGCATATTATTTACTAGAGCTCAATATGTCTTGTTCATCTTTTGGTGTAAAATATAAGTACATCGAAGTGCACAATTCTTAAGTGTTCACTTGCTGAGTTTAGATATGTGTCTATAAAATCCAGACTCTTGTCAAGATATCAAAGAACACATTATCATCACCCCAGCTGCATACTTGAATTTAAATTTTTTAGCCATGTATTTTTTCACTTTGAAATCATTTCAGACTTTTAGAATGTTCCCAAAAGTAGTACAAAGAATTCCTGTCTGTCCTTTACCCAGCTTCCCCTGTGGTAACATCTGACAGAGCCATAGTCCAGGTGTCCGTCGGGAAGTCAGCGCTGATGCAGTACTATGAACAGTATACAGACCCAGTTTCCATTTTAACCAGTTGTCATTAATGACCTTTTTCTGTCCCAGGATCCTGCCCAGACTCAAACCTGGACTTAGTCACGTACTCCCCAGTCTGTCTGTCATGACCTTGACCCTTTAGAAGAGCATACTGGCCATTAACTCTTCAGAAAGTCTCTCAACTTGGATCTGTGTAATGTTTTCTCCTAGTTAATTTGAGTTTTGCTCTTCGGGCAAGAATCCCACAGGAGTCTGCCATGCACTCCCAGGGTCTCTCGTGAGGCAGCGTTACTCCTGGTGGTCCTAACTTTGCTTGCTGGTCAAGGCACTATCTGCCAGACTGCTCTGCGGAGTTCCTGTCCTTCCCTTTGTAGTCGATAAGTGTACTTCAAGGAGATACTCTGAAGCTATGGAAATATCCTGTTCTTTAACCATACTTCATCTAGTCTAGCATCCGTTCAGGGGCTTTGTGTGAAACAGTTATTGTGGTTTTTGAGAAACGGTGATTTTTTAAAAAATTTATTTTACATGTATCAGTCTAGTGAACACATCCAATTTCTCTTCATTTATTCAGTTATTTATATTAATATGGACTCAGGATATTTATTCTGTGGGCTATAATCTATTACTGTTACTATTTTATTCAAATTGTTGAGATTTGCCTTGAGGATCCCTTTCAGGTTGGCTCCCGTGCCCTTTTGCTGTGATCCCATTATATTTTGAGTACTTCTTTACTTTCTGATACCTCAAGATGGTCCAGGATCATCTTGTACTTCCCTGCTTCAGCCCGGGAATCCATTTCTCTAAAAGGGTCCTGGTCCCTTTTATTGGAGAATCCCACCTTTTAAAAAAATGTGTGGCCTCTGATCCTGCATTCATGCTTCTGAATGGCTATAAATTGTTATATGAGGTTCCAGAGTCTTAAAAAGACAAACTTCATGGCACTTCACGGAGCAGAAGGCTGGAGGCCGTGGTGACAGGATGCCCAGCCCTTGAAAGGAAGATGCCTGTGCCTCCTGAAAGTCCAGGGCTTCTAGGATCAGCAGTGTTTTGAGAACCTCGTCTAAAGCTAGGAGCCTGCTCCCTGCCTCCTGGGCATTTTGAGAGTCGCAAATCTGGCTGCGGTGGTGACCTCACAGCTGAGAAATGAACAGCAAAGTGCTCTTGTGCTGGGGAGGCAGGTGCTCCGAAGCAGCAGACATGCCTACCTGCTTCCGGCCGCCCCAGACAAGGACACGGGTTAAAGTTGATAGTGGGACTACGTGGTATCCTGAGTTCCTTTCCAGTGCTCAGAGGCCTGCAAACACAATGACCTTTTTGATCAATAGCAAAGCAAACTCCTTGCATGTTTGGCTGTGATGTTGGCCAGATGTGTCTCAGCAGGTGTTGGTGACCCTGTAGGACAGAGCTATAAAAGGTGGATGCCAGAAAGGATGGTCACTTAAAACCACAGCCTGGCCAGTGCCCTGACATCGTTCCTGCAGGGGTGCGGAACCACTCTGTCCCTGAAGAGCCATCTGTGGGGCTTGGGTGTCCTCTCTTGGCTTTCAGAAGCCACCCCATCACCTTGACCTGGCTTAGGTTGTCATAGCAAGACCTACATTGCCCGTCAGTTTGTAATTAAATACGTTGGTAGAGCAGAGTTCTCTGCGTATTTTCTAAATTGAAAGTTCTTATGGACTGTGGGGAAGGTTGAGTTTTAATGGCAGTATCTTTGGTGGCTTGAGGGTCTGTCATTACTTCTAGAATGGTGTCCGTGCTAAAATGTGTTGAAAGAAAAGGGTGGATGAGGTGAAGAACAGGGTAGGAGTTGTGAGGTTAAGCAGAGCGATGTGGTCTTGAAATCGGTGAACTTCCCTGGGGATGCCAAAGAGCCAGAGTTTCAGCTGGCAGTGGGTAGTTTTCTGAGGGGTGAGTGGTCCTAGTGCTGTCTCAGAAGCTGGAGGATGACACGGAGGGTGTTTGGCTAGTCAGGTGAACATGCCACACAGCACTAAATGAGACCCAGAGGAGCAGAATCCACACCAAGCCCTCAGCTGTTCAAGGACATCGAACAGTTGTAAATATATGCTAAACACAGTAAGCAGATCCTAACAGATGTGAGGGGAAATAGACCACAGCAGAGAAGATTAGGGGACCTTATTACCCCACTTTCGGCAATGAGCACATCAGCCCGACAGAAAATGAGCACGGCAGGTGCTGGATTAGAACCACACCAGGGGCTTTTCTGTTTCCACTGGTGAGCAGCCACTCTGACTAGAGTGTGCCTGGAAAACTTAAGACGTGATCTTTGCCATCAGAAAGCTTACTTGCCTGGTCTTCAGAGAGCAAATAAGAATGGAAGAATTGAAAAAACACAGAACAGTCATGAAGCACAAGAGATGCAAGTCGAGAAAGGGGCAAGGCTGTTGAAGGAGGCTGAGCTGTTCTGAAGGCTGCAGGTTCATGGTGAGGAGGGAGCTCTTCAGGCAGGGTGGGCCTGTGAGAGCCTGTGTGTCAGGAGGCTAGGCTAGATTAGAAGGGTCTTGGATGCTAAGTCGAGGCCCTTGGATTCCATCCTGCAGAACCTGGGGAGGGTGTTGGCAGTTTGGAAGAGGAGAATGGATTGACTACAAGGGAGATGAGTCAGACCAATGACTAGAAGTGGGGTTCTGTGGGCACGGACCTGGTTAGGCTACAGGAGATGGCTCTGTGAGCTGTCACAGGGTGAAGGGGTGCGTTGGGTTGGGGATTGGAGTTGACTTTGAGATTACCGGCTGGGGTGGACCAGGCCCAGGGAGATGCCCACGGTTGGGAAGACGTAGTATAAATGAGCTTGTGGAGGTTTCCTAGAGCTTGGACCTGACTCTACCCAGCACAGGTAGGACCTCTGGTAATGACATACATTACATACTGTGCTTCCTGGGCTAGCTTTATATTTTTTCAAATTGAAATAAAAAAAATTAAGAATAGATTCACAATCCAAGCACACATCTAACTATCCCCCTCCTTTTTTTTTTTTTTAACCTCAGGTTGACCCCAAAGATTGGCTTTCCTTGGAGTGAAATCAGGAACATCTCTTTCAATGACAAAAAGTTTGTCATTAAGCCCATCGACAAGAAGGCACCTGTAAGTTTCTATGGTTTGCAGGCGAGGGGTTATGGTTTTTCATTCTTACAGCAAAATATGTTTTCACAGTAACAGTCAGATTTCTCTATATGACAGGCACTTGTGGCGGGGGGAGGGCAGGGGGAGCGGGAGTGGTAAACGAATTGCCAGCAGGTTACATTGAAGGTCAAGGACCCACTGAAGTACAGGTATACAGGGGCCCAGGTGTCCCTCAACAGCTGCCTGTGTCCCCTGAGCTTTCAAGTGGTCTTCATTCCTTATGAAGGAAAGGGCATTTCTGAGTCATTGCCCTTTGCCAAATGATAAGCAGCTCACGAAATGTTGCGTTTCTGGGCTTGTGAAATGTTCATGTTCCTGTGGAAAACCAGCCTACCCCCAGAGGGTGTACCTGGGGTTTGGGGGGCTCACACCCGCACCTCCCTGGAAGCCAGCTGGGGCACAGACGTGATTGCTACAAGCCTCAAGGGCCGGCACTGGCTTTCAGAGCTGTCTCTGCAGCTCACCCGTGTTAAGAAAAGTCAGACCTGCATTTTGGAGCATTGCTGGTCCCCATGGTCCCTCTGTGCCTCACCTTCTCTTCCATGAATGCACACCTCTCCTTTCCTCTTACCCCTTCCAGCCCCTCCAGCGCTCTTTCTGTAGGTGCCTTCTCTTTGGGGCTGATGTAAGAAGTGGCTCCTTACAGTGATGAGGCTGGTGGGGCATTCCTCCAGGGGGGAGTGGGGGGCTTCTCTAGAAAAGGGATTTCAATTCCTGGAGTTTGAAGAATATGGACTGAAGTGGTAACTGCAGAGACTGGTGTGCTATAGAAATTCATTTCGGTTTTACTTATTCTGCTAGCATTTAAATTTTTAGCTGATTGCTCAGAAAATCTGAGTCATACATACTGTAGTGTGGTGGAATGGGTGGGGGTTTTGTTTTCTAATCAGAAATCTGATTCTTAAAAAAAAAAAAAAAAAGCCACTTGAAGAATTCTCTCTTCCTCCTGAGAGGCTGCTATGATTTTTACCAGAATTATAGATTGGTAAGGACTTTGTGTCTTGGTTACGGTGTGGGGCTTAGAGAGGCCAGCATGGGCTACAGTCCAGGCTGGGGCTGTCTGGAGCCATCCGGGGCTGGGGCCCTGCGGGGCAATGAGTACCCCACGTGGAACAGTGAGTGGCATAATTGTCCAGCTGCCCCTCCCCACAGGCCAGTTAGTCCGGCATAAGTGAAAACCAGAGTTCTTGACGCTGTTCATGAAAGTATTTTCTCCTCTATTGAAAACGTTTCCTGCTGTTTGTAAACTCTTGACTCCTACTCTGTGGGTAGTTGCAGTTATTGACAGTTAAAGCAGCATTTAATACAGACTGTCCAGCTCCGTGAAACAGCTCCATGAAAATGCACATTAACATTCAGCATCACAGCCCCGGGGTCACAGTGTACCCACGTTAATGTGGGCGGTGAGATCGGGGCAGGCAGGAGAGAAGACCTGAGGGCCCTGACTAGGCTACTGTCTGCGCACAGGGTACTGCTCATTTTTCAGAAGAACATTTTTTAGACATGTGACTGACAGAAGCAAGCAGACTAGACTGGACTGGATATTTAAGGATTGTGTGTGTGTTTTGGCATAAATTTAACTTTTGAAAAGCTGTAGAATTTTTTCTAATCTTAAAATTCCAAGCAAAAGCAATTGCAATGCTTCTGGTTGAATTAGTTGAGCATACTTTTACTATATACTAGTTTTATGTGGGGTCACTGATTAAAGAAAAAACAAGGAGAGAGAAGCATGTATTGGCTCGCATACTGCGAGTCGGGCTGTATTCTAGGACTGTGTGCATAGCCGGAACAGGGGGCTTCCCGCCCTCACAAAGCGTACATGCTTCTGGAGGACGTGCACGAACACAGGGAATGTGCTTTCTGGCCATGAATTCCACAGTGCAGCTCTGTTTTATCACAGATCAGGATGAGGAGATGAGAGGCGGGGCGCAGTATGGCTGTTCCAGATGGTTGGGTCAGGAAGGCCTACCCAAGGGGGCAGGCTTGTCAGACTCCTGTCGTGGGATGGGGGTTCCACACGAGAAGCTGGTTTGAGGGAACGAGTCCCCGCTCCCTGTGCACCTCGCCAGGCTCGCTCTGTTCCTTCCTTCCTCTGCGGCATTGCCCAGCTTCAGGCTTTGCACTTGGGGCAGCAGAAGATCTCATTTCCAAGTTTAAACTTTACCCGGAAGATGGACAGGGAAACCCCAAGGGTCTGAGTTGGCTCACGGGTGAGGCTTGGGATTCCTTTTCTCAGGCTGACTTGTGGAGGGCACCGCTTACCCTGGGCAGTTTCCATGGCAAGCTCACAACTGAGCCGTTGTCCTGTCATGCTCCCCATGACCAGGCATTTCCTGCAGAAAAGCCAGTTTCTCCTCCTGCCAGCTTGACTGCTGCGGGGATGGGACCTGAAACCCTGTGAATCCTCAAAGCTGTCACGGTAATCCTGTGTGGGGTCAAAACCAGCTGTGTCTCCTTCAGAAAAGGGCCTTTTGTTCCTGTGGCCTCGCGGAAGAGGGAGAAGGCTCTTGGGCAGCTGCCTGTTTAATGGCTTATGAAAACTGCCATTTGCCCGGGAGCAGCTCTGCCCTCAGCCGAGGGGAGCCCTGGGGTAGGGCCCGGTGGGGAGCGTCCTAGAGGCGCCTGAGCTCATTGTTCGACAACTTCGTGGCTGCTTTTCCATCTCCTTTTCTCTCGTATTCTTAGGGACTTGGATTCATTTCCTTGAGCTTTCTTCTTGCCTCGAGTTTCAGTTTTTAGGATGTCTATCTCTGCCAGAGTTTAGAAAGTCTGCCCCACATCTCTTAGGTGTTGTGGTTTTGCGTTAGGAGGCGTGGGCTGGGTGCTTGGATTTGGAAATCCTTAAATAAATACTGGTTTCAGTTTTTGTTTTTAACTTCAAGTCAGAAACTAGCCTCCTTCAAAGGCCGCCCAGGAAATGTCCTCTGCCTCTTGCTCTCACTGTCCCCCGACGCGTGCAGGCCTTGTCTTGGGCCCATGGGCTGCTGTGATGTTACTTCCAGTGTCTGCCGTTTGATGTTTTTTGAACTGACCTTGTTCTGAGGAGGAGTTCGTGCTAATCAGAGTTCTTTGCAATGCCTAGGAGCCACAGTCAACACCTACTTTGGTAGCACGCCTGTGTGGCCGTAACAAAGGATTGTTTTCTCTTACGTAATAGAGATGGTGCTTCTCCAGCTCTGCAGACGCTCCCTGGGAAACCCGATGACTTAATAACAAGTGTGTGAAAGCTCCACCCAGGAGCTCTACGGGCTCTGGGCTTCGACAGTACTGTCTTCCCAGCATTTCTGGAACTGATGAAAAATCCGAGAAGCTACATAGGGCCTTCTGGGGCGTGTTGGTTAGCTCCCTGGCGTGTCCCTTCTGGTTTCAGAAGTCGCTGTGGAACACGTCACACTGTTTCTTTGTTTCAGCCACCCTCCCCCTGTGCCAGAGGTCAGAATCTGGATGCCAGGGGCCCCAAGCTGAGAAGAGAAAGGGAAAAAAGAGGAAACAGACTGGTATTTTAAAATAACTTTTAACAAGAGTTTCTAAACCTTCTCTCTCCTCCCATCTCCTGCCATCCCCTGCATTAATTGCAGCAGTAACAAGAACTAGAAGGCAAGGTCGTGTGCCGTCCCTGTCCCACGTGGTAGTAGACTTCTGCAGTCATAGTCCTAACGTTCTCGGATGCCTTGGTCTGTTTTATTCAAGAAGGCTCCTCACCTAGCACTTCGTCATGCAACCAGCAGTCTGTGAGTGAGCCTCTGTGTACCAGGCAACTCTTGTCCTGCCGGACACCATTCTGAGTCCTGACAAACAGCATCTGAGTTAATCCTCTCAGCTGTCCTGTTAGACTACTGTCCTCTCCACCATGCAGCGGAAGGTGTTCAGACACAGAGGCAGTGACTCGCTCAAGGTCACTGGCTCAGAGGTTGCGGTTCTATGTAAACTCCAACACCTAGTGAATCCAGGCCATTCGTCGGGTCCCGGGCATACAGAGATGAATGAACACAGTGCTGCTGTCAGGGGAACTGCCTGTCCAGTAGAAGATAGAGACCAAAACAAGTCAGTCAAGGGAAGTGCTGGCACCCCGTCAAGTGCAGGGGGCACAGGATGTGTGCCAGCTAACCCGGGAGACGGAGAACTCCTCCAGACAGGAGATGATGCCTCATGCCCTCTCCTCACGTGTCGGTGTCCTTGGGTCTGTGGGGTTGGACACGACGCCCCAAGTAGCAGGGCTGCTTTGAGCCAGTAAGTTTGCGGGCACGAAAGTGCAGTTTAGGTGAACAGCAGGTGGGCTGGAGCTGCCAGGCCTGAAACTCCCCACACGTGCCTGGCCATGGCATTTGTACCTGGGCCTGGAGCTAAGCAGGCTGGCGCCAGGAGTCCAGTAGTGACCCGGTGGACGCGCTAGTGGCAGTGTGGGAGGCAAGGCTGAAGCAGAGGAGACCGGAAGCTCAAATAGAAGTCGCTGCGCTGCAGGCAGGACTGGGGGATGGTGGTTCTAGGGCTGGCAGGGCCAGAGGGTGTCCGCCTGAAGACCGGGTGGCTCTGGGCCTCGGTACCAGGTTTCTCAAGGCCGCAGGGCCTCTCGCCCTGGAGAGGCTTCACCGTCCAGCCAGAGAGGTTTCAGTGTGCGCATGCACACCCACAAAGACAGTTGTGCTGTTTGTCCCAGGGATTCTAAACCCCACGGCACCAGGAACTTTGGTTGCTTGGAGTCAGTGGCTTTTCCTTGAAGTCCCTTTCTGGCCCCATACTCTGCTACATTTGTCCTTTTGGAAAAGGTCACTTAGAGCTTCGTGAAGTCAGGTTTGGAAGAAGAAAGCGAAAGGAGTTCTCCTGCTTAGAGTCCGCCCTGTTCTCTGTAGGACTTCGTGTTCTATGCTCCCCGCCTGCGCATTAACAAGCGGATCCTGCAGCTGTGCATGGGGAATCACGAGCTCTACATGCGCCGCAGGAAGCCTGACACCATCGAGGTGCAGCAGATGAAGGCCCAGGCCCGGGAGGAGAAGCACCAGAAGCAGCTGGAGCGGTGAGTGGGTGGGGGGGAGGGAGGGAGGCCCGCAGGACGGGGCAGTGTTCTCCCGGCTCAGGCCCTAGAACGGCCCTGCCTGCAGGACATCTGGGCTGCTGTCAGGCAGCCTCGTGGGGCCTGCACTGTTCCCATCAGAGGAGCCAGGGTACATCACCTAGCAAACACGGGTGGAGCGTCTGGGGGCGAGGGCCTCTGGAGGAGACTGCGTGGGGCCCAAGGATCTGCTCAGGAGCTGCCTCACTGGGCTGGGCAGTGACAGAGCCCAGGAGGGGAGTGCTCGGGGTTGCTGCTGCTGCCTCCTGAGTCCATACCATCCGGAGGTGGGGCCTGGGGCCTGGACTGGGCCCTGGTGACATGTGTTGACATGGCAAGTGCCTGCCAACCCCTAAACCTTCCTGTGCCGCCCCTCCCCCGTAACAGGCAGCAGCTGGAAACCGAGAAGAAGAGGAGAGAGACCGTGGAGAGAGAGAAGGAGCAGATGATGCGGGAGAAGGAGGAGCTGATGCTCAGGCTGCAGGACTATGAACAGAAAACCAAGAAGGCAGAGAAAGGTGGGTTTATGCCCAGCGCTTAGTGCGTGCAGGGGTGCGTTCCGCAGCGAGGGGCAGATGGACCGTCAGCACACCCACAGCCAGGACCGTCTCCGTTTAACACAGCACCCACAGTAGAGACTCGAGGCCTAGCACTGACCATGGGTGTTTGGATTAGAAGAAAATCTTTTGATTATCTTGATACTTCTGATGCTGTGCTGGTTCTGTGCTAAATCCTTTATGCACGTTATCTTTTTAAATTTTCCCTTAGTCCTTTGAGGTTAGTACTGAGTCATCCCCATTTTCTTGGTGACAGTGTTAAGATTCAGCAGGTAAATTAATTTGCCTGATGTCACACAGCTAGTGAGTGACCAGACCATGCCACGTTGCCCTCTGTCTTATAAACTAAGAACTGGGCAAGTGGTGTGGTTTCTGCGTGTCTGCCAACCTACTCCAGCCCTGGCCGGGGGATGGAAACACCCTCTCAACTGCTGCAGGGACATTGGCTATGTGCGCAGTAGGGGAACGCACCCCAGCATGCTTCCTTTCTGTATCTGTGGGAGCAGAGCCCCTCCCGTGCAGTGGTTTGTAACATGTGGTGTGAGTCCCACCCTGGACCCCAAACATGCATCCAGGCTGGGAATTCAGGGCCCTGTGCTCTCTCCAGAACTTTCAGACCAGATTCAGAGAGCCCTGCAGCTGGAGGAGGAGAGGAAGCGTGCCCAGGAGGAGGCGGAGCGCCTGGAGAATGACCGTGTGGCCGCTCTGCGGGCCAAGGAGGAGCTGGAGAGGCAGGCGGCAGATCAGATAAAGAGCCAGGAGCAGCTGGTAGGAGCTCCCTGAGTTTCACGATGCTGAATTATGGAGAGGCTGCCTCTGGGGATGAAAAAGTGACACCTGCCTTATAATTGTGTCTGGGGCTGGAAAATGATATGCTCGAGGGAGGAAGGCCTGGTGGGAGGGGCCGTGGTGGAGGTTGGGCCTCAGGCAGCCCTGGTGCAGCGGTCTGGGGGCCCAGACCTGGTGGTCTAGGCCAGGCATGGACTTGACATGGTGGCCAGCCATGGGCACTGCTGACTAGGGAGGAGGTGGGGATGAGGCTAGTCACCAAATTGTGTGGCTGTCCATTTGCAGAAGGGCTCTCCCCACAGACCCCAGAAATAATCTCAGCTTCGTGCCCTTCACCAGGCCGCAGAGCTGGCGGAGTACACCGCCAAGATCGCCCTCTTGGAGGAGGCACGGCGGCGCAAGGAGGACGAGGTCGAGGAGTGGCAGCACAGGGTGAGTCTGCAGGTGCAGGCGCTCAGGGCGGGCCCTGCCGGGGCAGCCGGAAAATGGCCCGGGGCCAGGCCGGTGGGGGCCAGGCTGGTGGGTCGTGTAGAAAGCCTCGGGATGTTTCGCAGTGCTCTGCCAGTCCCAGCTGTGCTGCTTAGGCCAAAATCCCCATAGGAATGGGCTTGCCCTGTGCACTGGGGAGTCTGCTGTTGGATTAGCAGGGAACAAGGAGGCTGTTGTTCATTTCCACCCACTTTGTTCTGGCCCCCCCAAAGTGTTGAGCCCCATCAGGCAGCCCCCCATCAGGAGCTAGCTCTAAATCTGGCCATATGGGTGCTCCTAGCAACGGGCCACAGCGCCTCAAATAAGACCACCTGCCTCTCCTGACCGCTGGTGTATGCAGCATGGCACCATGGAAAGATCTGGACTTGGAGATGGGGGTTGAAGGTCCCAGATCTGCTCTTACTCACTGTGTGGTGGGGCAAGTGGCCTGACCTCTCTGAGCCTCCGTTTCCTTGTTACAGATGGGGAGTAATAGCCAACCCTTAAGGTTGCTCAGAGGATTACCCCTCCAGAGAGGTTGAATAAATTGTAGCTGTAATAGGAAGAACCATGTTCCAGTGCAGTGTCCAGAGAGCCTGGCTCTCCAGCTGAGCCCCCACATCCACTGGGAAAGCATGGTCCGCACGGGAGCTTCGGATATGTTTAGTGTAGACCTCTGCCAAGCTGTGGCAGCTCCCCCCTCCCCCCCCCGTCCTTGCCCATGCTACCCCATCTGCACTAGCCCCTTCTGGGGACACCTGGTGCCTCCCCTCAGCACTCTTAAGCCCCACCCCCTGAACACAGGCTGCGTGCAAAAGACTCCGGTCCTTAGGTTTTTTGGAAAAAGTGTTCATTGAGAAAAGCTGGTGGCAGAACAGATTCAAACTAAGGTCCTCTCCCGAGCTGGAATGGCAGTGAGGTGGGCATGATTGGGGATGTGTACCCAAGAGAAGTTGCTGGAAGGTTTAGGGGTAACAATAGGTAGAAAAGTCCTTGAGCACTGTGCCCGCAGGCAGCGAGGAGCTTGATAAATAGTGGCCACACAAGGAAAGAGAAAGCTGCTCTCTCAAACGGGATAGTGGCATTAGAATTTCTAATGGCTGGAAGATTGTTTTTCTTTAAGAATTTCCTTTTTTTTCCCCAAAAATACAATGAACGCATACTAAAACTAGAGAAAGAAAGTTACAGGTTTTTTTAAAAGTCAGGCCCCTGACATGACTTTGTGTGCTGTGCACATGATCGAGAACTGCTCACAGGATCCGAACCCCAGACTCGGAAGAGGTTGGGCAGACCCTGCACGTGGACACTTCACCTCAGCCACGGTCCCCCTCCTCCACTCTGTGCCACTCAGGCCACGCACGTCCATCCCACCCCGGGGGAAGGCAGGGGAGTGGTGAGAGAAAGTGCAGAAGCCCCCTGGTTAAAGAAAAGGGGATTCTTCAGAAAATGGTCTAAACATTGGATTGTGTGTGACAACTTGTCACCTGTGTACGGATTGCTTTCAAAGGCCAAAGAAGCCCAGGATGACCTGGTGAAGACCAAGGAGGAGCTGCACCTGGTGATGACGGCCCCCCCGCCCCCCCCACCCCCCGTCTATGAGCCAGTGAGCTACCACGTGCAGGACAACCTGCAGGACGAGGGCACGGAGTACACGGGCTATAGCGCCGAGCTCTCCAGTGAGGGCATCCTGGACGACCGCAACGAGGAGAAGCGCATCACCGAGGCCGAGAAGAATGAGCGGGTGCAGCGGCAGCTGATGGTGAGAGGGCAGGGGCGGCCCACAGACACGTGGACAGTGGGGGGCGGGAGGTGCCGTCCCACCCGGCTCCCCGCTGCTTGGGAGCCACAGCTGACCTGAGCTGCTTCCCCTTGCAGACCCTGACCAATGAGCTGTCCCAGGCCAGAGACGAGAACAAGAGGACCCACAATGACATCATCCACAATGAGAACATGCGGCAAGGCCGGGACAAGTACAAGACGCTGCGGCAGATCCGGCAGGGCAACACCAAGCAGCGGATCGACGAGTTCGAGGCCATGTGAGGCCAGCCAGGACTGGCGCGGGGCCAGAGCTACACAGCCGGGCTTGCGGGGGTCGCGGTCACACTCTGAAGCTGGTGTTTGTAGTTCTTTGAATCTAGGACCCCCACCCCTGCTATCATATTCCAGTTCCTTTAAAAAGAGAGTAGTTATTTCAGTGGGAATATTCTGGGGCTGGGGTCAGTGGAAGCTTCCCTGGTTTATTTTTCCCAATTGTATCATAGTGCCAAACGGGCCTGATCTTATTATTGCTGTTATTGAATCATTTCCTGTTTTGTGCTTGCAGCAGGACTGACTGAATTAAGGAAAGATGGCTGTGAAGTCTGAGTAACAGACTCCCTGCTGGCGTGTGTGATACAAGTCAGTGTAATTAAAACCACATCGTGGCTTATAGTCCGTGCCATACTTTCTTCTGCATTTGAAATTAGTTCAGATTGATTTTTTTTGATTTCCATGAAGGATCCATCTTTGTATATTTGAGAGGTGAAAATTATTTTGAAGACAGTCTGAAGCACTCACAAACATGTGCACGCAGTGATTTTTCTGCTCTGCTTCTTCAGTTCAGGATCCATAGTACAGGGACACTCCAGCCTTGGATAAACTTGTTCTGTGGTTTTGTTTTATTTAGCTTAAGAGAGGGCTACAGTGTTGGACTCACACCTAATTAATGATCAGCTGTAGAGAATAGTATTTATATATGTGACAATATGGGTTTGTAACATTAGTTTAAAAAAGGGAAAGTGTCATTCTGTATATTTTGTTACCTTTTACAGAATAAAAGAATTACGTATTAAAAACCATGTAACCGTGGCACTTGCTGTGGCGTGAGGGCGGGAGGTGGAGGATTAACTGCTGTAATCCCATCTGTAAAAATGACTTTCTGCTCCGAGTGTCCCTCGTGCATGTGTTGCACATTTCCGTTTTCTATCGGAGCTTCTTGTTTGAAAAAGACACCTATGCTGTTTGGATCATCCAGACTCCAGCTGTGAAGGGGCTCTTCCCACCTGGTATTGTCTGTTTCCACAAGAACCTCTTCTGACCTCGCCAGTTCTCTCCCGTATCCTTGAAAACCTGTCCATGTCCGCTCTCGCGTGCCACCGGCTCCTCTTCCTGCTTGGCTGTGTCCTTTTCCTTTGCGGTTAAGAGCCACGTGCAGATGAGCCCCGCACCGCAGATTTGGAAATAAAAGCTGCGCGAGGCAAGAGGTGGCAGTGGGTGTGTGCTTACGTGTGTCGGGGGTGGGCGTTGACCGCCCCGAAAGGGGAGTCCCTCCAGAAAGTAGAAGGGGAGGGACCAGATTCCTACCAGGCTCCTCTAGTTGTCCTCCACATGCCTGGAACGAGGCCGTAATTTTCACTGTTTGGTAAGCACTGGAGGACAGAGGTAACGAACATTTATTGAAATCCGGCCATTTTCCACACGTCAGAGCACAAACCAAACTGAGACTTAATATATCAGCAAGTGCTCTGATGTAAAGACACACAGAGGGACGTGGAAGAATGGCCAGGCCCCGTGACAGAGCTGCAGACGGCGAGGGTCCACGCCCGCGTCTTAGCTAACCTTCAGGCCCGCGGCACTCAAACCTCCCGCCGCACACTGGAAGCCTGGCTTCAGTGCAGGATGAGTGTCATGTCTGTCCACAGATTGGGGCTAGAAAGAACTTTCTGCCATCGACGCTCTGACTCTGAGTCCTCACCACCAGCCGTGTCTTCCTCTGTGATGGGAGTGAAGTGCCAAATTAGTAATGGGTGACATGCATACCCCCTTCCCAGCCCTCTTCTCGGCTTTTTAAAATGAAAACCAACTTTTTAAAAAAGTGTTTTTAACCTCAAGACCATATGCAAATGCCAACCACTGGGGAGGAAGATCAAGACCACCTCCACCCCAGCACCATAGCCAGACCTGGACACACTCAGGCATTCATTCCTCAATACCGTGCAGCCTCAAGAGCCCAAAGCTGCCTTCTCTCCCGCAGTTTGAAAGGAGAAAGACATGTTTGGGGACTTGACAGTCTTAACACATTACAGTGGCTGTGGTTGGGTGGGGAGGTCTCAGACCCGGGGCCAGATTTGCAGACAGAAAGGAGTCCCTTATAGGAAGGGGGGTGTCCTTGGACAATATTCCTTCTATTTATTTTTAAATTACCCATTTATTTTAGAGGGAGAGCACAAGCAGGGGGAGGGGCAGAGGGAGAGCCAAACCCAGGGCTGCATCCCAGGACCTGAGCTGAAATCAAGAGTTGGACGCTCAACCGAGTGACCCAGGCATCTCTGGACAGTGTTCCTTTTAAAACCAGTTGTAATGAAGCAGGGACTCTGGTTTGTCTTCAGAGGTCCTCTGTTGGAGGCCCTGGAGATATGCGCCGGTGTTTCCGCCTGGTGCAGGTGTGAGGGGCATCACCGAGTGTGCAAGCCCTCCCCACAACGGGCTGTCTCCCACACAGTGCCAGCAGCACCCCAGTTGAGCAATGCTGAAAAGCATCGCCCTTTTGTCCCACTCCTAATGAAATACTTTCTGAATTGCCATCTGTTTGGATTATTTTCCTTTAAGAAATTAATCCTTTTATGATTGATGCCAGAAACAAAAGCAAATACTGTACCCAGCCCATTTTGAGGCCTGTAATTTTTGTTTCCTTAGCAGATCTAAATCTGATATAAATTGTTGAAATACTTGGCTGTATTATCTCTCCATTGTGGCGAAAGAACTAGATGTGGCCATCTCCATTTACAGAGTGAGGCCATTTTCAAGCCAGGTAAATCACCTGCCAACCTGGAAGGTTACTGTCTTTTTAGTGGTCACTGTGTGAGATCTTCGCTAAGGATAAAGCATGCTACTTAGGCCCAGTAAATCTCTCAGACTTACTAGAACTAAGCCTGGCTTCCCCCAGCAAGCGGTCGTTCACACCGAAGATGGCCTGGTCCCAGACGGTTAATTCCAGGCTTGACTGTCTCAGCTGGGAAGGGCTCACGCCATTGAACACAAAGGAGTGCTTCCACTGGGGACAAGCTTGCTTCTTCGCAACTGGGGACTTCAGTTTCAGTTTGTGTTGGTCTGGCAGAGTGAGACAGCTGCAGGAGGGAGAGAGACAGTGGCTCTGGAATGCCCGCCCGCCCCGGCCTCCTCCCCTGGCGGTGCTGGCCGTCACGAGACCAAGGGCTAGATGCACCAAGGGCTAGATGCGCTCCAAAAGAAAAATTCCAAGCCAGGAGCGAGAATGCGAATTGCAAGATTGGCCATGTGACCTCTTGCTAGGATGTTCCGGATTTAGGGCTGAATTCTGCACCAGATGCTAAGGGTCATTTGACGTCAACCACCAGGGAGAGCATGGCTTAGACCTGCTACCACCAGGGAGAGCATGGCTTAGACCTGCTATGCAGGGACCAGGACTCTGCGCACGCATTCTCTCATTTTAACCCCGTTCTCAGGAAGTAAGTTAAGAGGAGCCACGTAACTTGCCCAAGGTCCTAAGATAGTGGCGGCGTGAGGACAGGAACACAGATATTGGCATGGTAAGCCAGTGTTTCCCATTATGTCACTGATGGGGGACACAGAAATTCTGTATAATAATTAACGGTGTTTGCTTTATTTTTGGAGAGACCAACACGTGGGTAGTAAGAATGACGTAAGCAGAGCCCACCTTCCTGTTACTCTAAGAGGAGATACTAAGGCAAGGGAACGGTACCAACCACACTGCTTTGTCCAAGCTCTGAGTCAGAAAATGCTGATGCAATAACGAGGACCGGTAAGACCTGGGTTTCCAGTTAAAATACAGTGTTCCACATCTAGCCTCAGCAGGTCCAAATCCTATGAGTTCTTGGAAAGCCGAGTCTTTAACACATTATGTTGGATTTTCATAGGAAGGCTAAAACGAATGTTCATAATGGCTTACACTTTTTGGTGTTTCTCTAGTTTCCAGGACCATGCTGTACATATGTACAGATTATCAGTAAACAGTTGATTAAATATAATACTTACCCCTTAACAAATGAGTTTAGGGTACCATCTGACCGCACCGGCAAATTCTTGGCTCCCAGCACGACCAAACAAAGCTGACCATTAGGGGATGGCCAATCTGACCCTGGAAGGAAAGCCGGCATTTGCTGTGAGCCTTCCTTCTGCATAGAGCATGCAATGTCACCACCCCAAAGCTGACAGCTCCGTGGGAGGGTGTGGGACAGCCTTGAGAGCAGACAGGAAGAGGAACGTATCAACTGTGGGAAGGCTCTGCTGGCCCTGCTCACGGGCTGTACCACGGCAAGGCCAGCATGGTGGCGGGAGGGATCACTCAGATCCTGGGAAGCTACAAAGATAATAAAGAGGGACCCAAGGACAGGAAGGGTGTAGGGGTTTTAGTCTAGCGCAGGCAGTGTTTTGGGGAAAGCAGGGGCCCCAAGACTTCTGTTCTAGGGTGTTGGCAATGACTGCAAATGCTGCTGGCCTGCCGGTGGCCCCGTGAGCTGTGGCAGCAGACCTTTCCTCTTTCAGACAAATAAGAGATCACTAAGTACATCATGGAACTGTGTGTTCTTTCTTCACCCTCCTCTCATCTGCACACTCCACTTTATTAACTTAGTTAAATCTCCTGTGAGGTCCTCAAGAGCCTGTCCTTGATCCCCTCTCTTGCTGGGTAACAGCTCTCAGAACTTGGGAACAGGGATGCATTCACTCAGCCCTGCATGCCCCAGTGCTTTGAGATGCACTCTTGGTCCCTAAGGAGCCACAGTCCCAACTGTGGTGGTCACTGGAGCATTCCCTCTTCCAGAGGGCTGGCAGCAGGACGGTTTGCACAAAGGAGACTGTCCAAGCCAGCCCCCTGGGAAGAAAGCCCCAGAGCTGGTGTCCTAGGAGCCCTGTAAAGTGGGCATCAGGCCTGGCCTGCTCTGGTCCCTCATTTCCCTTCCAAATCATAGGTTCCAAGAGCCCACTTTCTAGGCTGAGGGAGCTTTGCAGGATTAGTTGGTGGCAGAAAGGAAATCGTCAACCCACCTGCTGCTCCAGGCTTTGGAGACAGTGACAGATGAATGTTCATGGGGTGGAGGCCACCTACCTTCTTGGGCCTCCTGGAGCTTTCTGGGCCCTGCAGGGAAGACCAGTTTGGCCCGGACTGCAAGTTCTCCATTATTGGAAAGAATGCTGTCTTCAAGTTTCTCTGCCTGGGGGCAAGAGACAGAACTCAGAGGCAGGATTCCTCAGTCCCCAGAACCTTCTGGGCTCCTCTGATTGCCCCAGCTCTGTCCATAAGTGTCCCTCCTCCACCCAGCACTCACCGCTGCAAAGCCTCTGCAGGCCCGGGAGTGCCCTGGGGTGAAGTGGACATGCCCATGGCAGGACTGGTCTGTCTTCTATTTGTGGTGACTCTCCATTGCCACCCTGGCTGCCCACTCTGCTGCCCTAAGGGGGTGGGGGGGTGGGCTCAAAGGCCCTAGCACATTCCCTAAGACAGTCCTAAGAAGACCTGTACACAGCCAGAATTTGAAGAAAGTGAATAAAATCGAACCCCTCTAGGTCAGTGGACTCAGCAAGGACTACTGAGGAGAGGGCAGTCTGCTCTGCAGTGTCTCTTCTTGGGCTCCTGGCTGCCTCCCAGGAAGATAAAAGCTGCCTCTACCCTCAGCTTCCAGAAACCTGAACTAACCCATGGGCTCCTCCTATCAGGGCCGAGGGGGCAGGCCTGTAAGCAGGATACTCCCGATCTGGCAGCGGGGTCACTATCTTTAGCTGGTATTAGCAAGGATGTCTCTGAGCCTGGCACCTCCTCTTCTTGCCAGCAGCCTTGGTGGCGGCTAGTGTCCTGAGCAAGGGGCCCTAGAGGGAACAGATGCACAGGGCACCTGAGTATAGGATCCTGGGAGAAAGCACACTGGCAGGGAAAATCACAAAAAAGGAAAATCAGGAAAGCCTTCATGGAGGAGGTGGGCTTTCAGCTAAGTCTTGGGCAGACCTGGGGTAGAAAGCATTCCAAGTAGATATCCCAAGTGGATGTCTGAGGACAGGCTCTGAGAAGGGATGCGGATGCTGGGGACGGTGCAGAGCAGCGTAGAGGGAAAGGGGCGGGAGGTGGGACAGGACGGCTCGCAGGTGGGAGACCCTTGGCTTGACCTGACAGTAGCTGGAAATCAGAGACCTGGCGAATCAGCCCCCCTGGCTTCAGAGAGGGCCGGGGAGAGGACACAGCGCACAGAAGCTGGTCCAGGCCTGGGAGAGTCAGCCTGGCTGCCAGACTTGGGCTGCTGGGGCTGGCACTGCGCTGTCATTTCTTAGGAGATGACAGAGCCCTGCTTCCTCCTCCCTTATTATCTCATCCGTCCCCTCTCCCAGTCTTGGATCTTGGCACAGAAAGTGCAAAGCAGTTGCTCCAAGAAATGCAAACTTTCTCCCCAGGCTCTCCTCTTACCGGCACAGCCTGTGAGCAGAACTAAATCAGCCTCCCCTGGCCTCCCCAGCGCCCTGCCCTGAGATCCCTGCGGGTCAGGGCAGCCCGGACCCTCCTGATAGCATCTGGCCCAGCCATTCCCCGCCTTTACCACGCCCGGAGCGCCTGGGGCAGGGTATAGAAAACAGGCATCACGTCCGCATGACCGGGGGCAGGCTGACTGGCCCAGGTGGTAGTCTCTGGCTGCAGCGGCAGCAAGCCAAGAGCTCCCGTGCTGAAACCAAGTGACCCTGAATTTGGGGGAGGGGAGCATGTGGGCCCATAAGGCCCTCGCAGGAGGCCTAAACCGCCAGACCTGACCCAGGCCGATGGCCGGGCTACACTGAGGAAGGGGCTGTCAGGTACTTGAGCAAACCTTTGCAGGAAAGATCCCTAACCCCACCCAGGAGAGCCTGTCGTGGAGGCTTTCCTCCCTAAGAAGGTCCTATTTTAAGAGTCCCAGCCAGGCAAGCACGTCACATTTTGGGTCCAAGGCTTCCTGGGTAGGTTTTCTCTAATCCCTTTGAAAAGGGAGTTTTGTTTTCATGGTGAGGGTGGGGTAGCCCAGTCCCAAACCAGACCTCACCTTGGCCCTCAGTGGATACCAGCAGAAACACTGTGTTGTGCTGTCTTCGAAGTCCCATGTGGCCAGAGGGATGGTCACCTCGCCAAGGAACACCCTCCGGGTGAGCGTGCCCAGGTGCCACACAGACACCTGCAGGCACCGGGTCCCCAGCTGGCTGGGCTCCACCTGGTACTGCAAAGGCAGAGCAGAGGCCGTCAGTCTGGTCCCGGCCCGCAGCCCCCCAAGCCCACAGCTTCCAGGGCACAGGGTGGGGGGTGGTCCACAGCCCTTTGGGGCCACAGCCTCTGGGGGACCCACAGCCCCCGGGGCCACAGGGCCCTTCCTCCTACAAGCTGGAGCCAGCGTCTTGGTGTGGTCGGGGCGCGCTGAGCAGCTTGGAGCAGTGGTGGGGGGTGGTCCCTGCGTCCCAAACACAGAACCACCTCCTCCACCGGCCTTGTGGCCAGTGCTCAGCCTGGGGGAGGGCTGGGCATCTGCACTGTCCCCTCCCACAATCCAGCTCTGTCCCCAAGGCAAGGAGGAAAGCCCTCAGCCTGCTGAAGCCGAGATCTGTCCCAGCTGATGATCGGAACCTGCCTGGCCAGGGCTGCCAAAAACACTGAAAGCTAGGATTTTTTTTTTTTTTTAATGTAAACCCTGAGTTGTTAGCATAGGCATTTGCCTAGACGGACAACACATGGAAGGCGGGGTCAGGGTCGCACAGAGCTGCCTCTTCACTGTCCCCCCACAGGAGCCCCAGCACAGCCAGAAGACAAAAAGGGTGTCCCCCCACCCCGTCGAGGGTGGGCTTCTGCCCCCACAGGGACTAGAGGCCAAAGGCCCTGGGTGCGAGTGCCCCACTCCCTTCCCGAAGGCCAGGGACACAGCCAGGCTTCCCAAGAGCTGCTGACTGTGCTCAGCCTCTGCGAGCCTGTTCAAGCCTAGTCGTTGGATTTTCTCAACAATGAAAAAGAAAGTTACACGTTACTGACCCTGGTTTTGTCCCAGGCTTTGGGTTACGTTACTCCTTAGCTTCCAGGAGCATCCCCCGAGGTGTTAGCAGTCACCAGTTCACAGGGGAGACACCCAGGCTCAGGGCTTCGAAGCTCTCCATTGGGGTTGGCGCCCTGGCTCCTCCTGGACCCCCCCCCCCGTCACACTGCAAGGCTGGACCCTCACCCCCACTCAGAGCGGCCGCATTGGTTTGCCTGAGACTCAGCTGAGCCCCGTTAGTGACCTTCCATTGACGGACGAGGGGGAAGTGACACAGGTGTGTGGAGAAGCTGTGACTTGTCTCCCTCGGTCTCCCACACAGGGATGGCCTGCAGCCCCGTCTGTCCTGCAACCTGCCCCCACATACAGGCCTGCGAACGCCCCCCTTGTGGCCAGGCTGCCTTCCCCACTTGCCCCTCCTTTTCTTCCCTCTGGGATTATCCGTGCCCATTGTGGTCAGAAGCCACATCCTTCTACGGCCTTGGGCGGATTTTCAGTTGTTTTCCCTCAAGTCCACGGTCCATTTCTTTTTTTTTTTTAATCTTTTTCTCTTCTTAAAGATTGTTTTTTGTCTGCCCTGTAAAATGTATTCCTTTTTTTTTTTTAATGTTTAATATATTATGTTAGTCACCATACAGTACATCCCTGGTTTCTGATGTAAAGTTCGATGATTCATTAGTTGTGTGTAACACCCAGTGCACCATGCAATACGTGCCCTCCTTACTACCCATCACCGGTCTATCCCATTCCCCCACCCCCCTCCCCTCTGAAGCCCTCAGTTTGTTTCTCAGAGTCCATTGTCTCATGCTTCATTCCCCCTTCTGATTACCCCCCCTTTCTTTATCCCTTTCTTCCCCTACTGATCTTCCTAGTTCTTATATTACTCAGCCATCAGAAAGAATGATTTCTCAACATTTGCTGCAACATGGACGGCACTGGAGGAGATTTTATTTTTTTAAGTAATCTCTCCACCCAACGAGGAGCTTGAACTCACAACCCTGAGATCAAGAGTCACACACCGCCGTCTGAGCCAGCCCAGCCCCCATGGTCCATCTCTGCTCTGCCCTGCACTCCTTTGTCTGTCTTTAAACTCTGAACCACCTGGTTGTTCCCTGCTCGGCCACACGCCCGATCCGTTGCTCAGGCGAACAGCTCGTGGCACCGTAACTGCCCCCTCCGAGGACGAACTGTCCCAGGGAGGGCGGCTGCCCATCCCCCACATGCGGCCTCCTCGGGCAGCTGCACGATCTCCATCCACCCCGTGTGGGGGGCAGCCCTGTCCTCCGCCCCCGCAGGCCTGCTTCTCAGGGGGCCTCGCGCACCGGTGGCCCCTCTGATGAACAGGACTCCTTCTCATTGACTGCATCCCTTTTTGGAAGAGACCTTTTCCCCACCACCCTGGTACGTCCACAGGGCGGTCCCAGCAGGCTGTGGGGCTGCCACCGCCTCTCCTGACCACTCAGAGTCACAAACACAGACATCAGATCGGGTGTCGCGGGTCACCTTTCCCAGGCCCCCTACGGCGGTCTTCACGTCGGGGGCCGGCTCCCCGGGAGTGCGGGAAGGCTTCCCATGGAGCGCTCTGCCTGGAAAACCTTGAGGATCGGTTTCTAGGTTTTAGAAGAGATCAGGGACATGGCTTCTCTTCAATGTATCTGGGAAGTTTTCCAGGACAACCCGAAATACAATATATATTGGGTAAAAACCAATGGATAAAAATCTTAGGAGATTTCTTTGAGATTCTGCCTACATTTAAGATCGATTAGTTAAAAACTAACATCAAATGATATATCTAGAATATACTCAATCCTCATCTTTATCTCATGTCATAAAATGTGAACTATTTACCTGTTTATACAAAACACTTTAATTAAACTTACAATGAGTGATTTTAGATATGAACTTGAAGAGTGTGAGGGGGCCACGCAGCTTTTCAAAACTCTTTCAGCAGATACGTGAGCAAAGCCACGCGAAGACCTGTGTCTACTGACCTGCTACCAGAGGGTCTCAGACAGCAAGCCCTTGGCCCCACCCACACCTGCTGAACGACAGTCTATTTTTAAAAAAATCTTTTGGGGAAGTCCTAGGACTATAAATCTTGTGAAGGATTCCCAGTCCACTGTGAGTTAGAGCTGCACTTCTGAATCCTCTCTAAGCCTCAGTTTCCCTGTTGGTAAATAAGGATTCGAATACCTAGCTTGGGGGTGGGGGGGTACATAAAGCACTTGGCCACAGCAGGGGCACAGAAAACAATGGCTTTTATTATTTAACGAAGGGGACTCCTGCCAGCTGACCAGACGGTCCCTGGCTGGGAGTTCAGAAATGCCCCTACTTGCCCAAGGAAGGCAAACCAAGCCCTCTCCTTGTGCAGGCTTGACATGTGTGGGGCCACTGGGCTGCCCAGCCTTGACTGGGTACATCCCTGCGCATCTGGATGGTTCTTCCAGTGCAAAGCCTCCCACACCTAGCTCTCAGCCTCCGCCACACATTGTCTCCAACTGTCCACCCTAAATCCCCACAGCCGCTCCCTATCTCTCTGCTACACATCACAAATCCTATTTCTCAGCACCAAAGAAATGAAAACCCAAACAATTCCTCTATAAAATGTTTTTCATAAGATGACTATTTTTTTTTCATAAAAGAAGAAGAAACCTAGGGCTGCCAGATTATTTACGACAAAGGGGCACTTTCGTGAAGATAGTAACTCAGTAGTTTACCAGGGAGCCTGCTTGAGAGGCTCTGAGAATCATAAAAATTCAATAGGACAAACAAATTTTAGAGACTGAGCGGCAGCCAGGTTCTTTTTCACCATTTGCTCAGAAATCATTAATCAAGAGCCATTCGCAAGTCCGGCAGACTCTGCACTTTCCCTGTACAAAGGCTGAAATTCATTTTCTCCCAACTTGCCACTGATTGACAGAGCCCTACAGAAACGTATAAGGGTCTGTACTTATATTTAACTGACTCAAGAGTTTAGAAGAACACTCCGCTGAACTCCGGCCCCGGGTGCCCAGCCTGGGATGCGGAGACCCAGCCCATGAATATTTGTCCAGCAAGTACCTTCAAGGTCTCCTGAAAGGTTGGGTCCACTGTGTTCCTTTGGACTCCCGTCTTGCGTTTTCCCTGGGAGGATCTGTCAGGTAGCAGATAGGTCTTTACGTACCTAGTGGCCAGACAGGACAAGATGATAGCTCAGCACAGAAGGGGGGAGGGCAGAGGGACAAAGGTACGGGAGGAGGAGAATCAGACATCAGCATTTTCTTCACCCTGCTTCCCACTGGGTTGGGGGTTGACAGAAAGGGTTTGGTGGCCTCTACCTGCAGGGAACAATGACAGTGCTGGGTACACAGCTTCTGATTTACAGAGTCTTTGGCCATAATCCTCTGGAATGTTTCTGGGGGGTATAAAGCTCCCTTGCTTTCCTCATGCCCTGCCCCTAGAATCTACATCGTTCATCACCTGCCATTTGGTGATGATCGTGGAACCAGAGGCTGGGCTTTTGGGGCTCCACGGGGAGGGGGGCAGTTTCTCTAACCTGCCTGGATGTGGAGGTCCCTCCACCTATCACTTCCCCCAACTGGCCAAAAAAAAAAAAAAAGTGGAAATAGAAAGTATATGCCTCACCCTTTACTTTTCCCTTGTGGGGGCCTCTCCACCTGCATTCTGCCCATCCCCTGAAATCCCGTTCTAGACTGATCCCTCCAGCGAGGTCCTGACACTGCCCTTCCCGGCTCCTCCAGCAGCATGAGTGATGCCAGTGATTACTGAAGGGTCTAGATCATAAACATTGAAAGTAACTACTGGTAAGGAGGGACTTCCGTCATTTGCTATGTGTTTCTGGACACCTTCTAGTTTTAGTGTCTGCCATATACTGCAATACATAGTCATTCTTTTGTAGTTACTTTTTTAAAGATTTGAGAGAGGGCGCAAGCGTGAGCGCACGCACACACGTGCGTGTGTGTGCAAGTGGGGGGAGGGGTAGAGGGAGAGAATCTCAAGCAGACTTCCCTCTGAGCACAGAGCCCGAGGTCGGGGCTTGCTCTCCCAGCCCTGAGATCATGACCTGAGCCCAAATCGAGAGTCAGCTGTTTAACCAACTAAGCCTCCCAGGCACCCCCATTCTTTTGTATTTAGCTGAATTTTGTGGTAAAATGTTTAAATTCCATTCTCATTTCTTTTTGTATATGTTCTGTCTCTGTTTTCTTTGTGCTCACCAAGGGGATTACATCTCACATCCCAGAGTTACAATACTCTAACTTGAATTTATACCATCTTAACATCAATAGCAAACAAAAACTCAGCTCCAAGTGCCAACCTCACCTCTTCACATTGCTGAGGTTGCAAAATTACACCTTTCTATGCCGTGTAACCAAAATCACAAACTAATCCTTCTTTTATATGCATTAGTCTCTTAAGCTAGATCAAAAACAAAGTGTGGAGTTACAAACTAAAGTTACAGCAGTAATAAGAGAAATAATTTTTAAAAATATATAAGGTGGAAGTACATACCACTGTTAAAAAAAAAAACGCTAGCTTTTATCATTGCCTGTGTATTTGCTTTTCCTGGGGTCTTCATGTCTTCACATGTCCTTGAGTTATTGTCTGGTGTCCTTCCATTTCAGCCTGCAAGGGGCGCCCTTGAGTATTTATTTCTTGCAGGACAAAGTCCCTCAGCTTTTGTTTCTCTGAGAACGTCTTAGTTTCTCCCTCATGTTTGAAGAATAGTTTTGCAGGATATAGGATTCTTGGTTGACAGGGTTTTTTCCCTTTAGCACTTTTAATGTATCTACTGACTGCCTCCTGGCCTCTAAAGGATCTGACGAGAAATCTGCTGGTAATCCTCCTGAGGACCCCAGACGGGAAGGGGATCCCAACAATTGGAGGAGATGCCACAATGGCTCCCTCTGGGTCTGCACCTCTGTGATTAGAAGTGGCAGTCTGCAGTCAGAGCACACAACCCTGATATTTGGAGGACAGAATCCTTTTTTTTTTTTTTTTTTTCCCATGCTGACTCCTGTAAGCTGTGCATAAGCTGTTCGAGGAACACTGGCACAGCTGCCTGCCATGGGGCTGGCAGTGGGGGGATGGAGAGCTGCTATTATGCTAAGAGCAGAAACTGACATTAACCCCAAGGTACGTCCAAGTCTTCTGCTGGAAGTTTCAAGCCTTCAACAGACTGCAGTCCAAAAACGGTTTCATCAGACGGCTTATACCATTGTACTCCTTGTCTTACAAGGGGAGACCACTTCCTAAGGCTTCCTATGCTGCCACCTTCCCAGAATCCTCTCTAGGCTTTTTTCCTTTAAAATGCATTGAGTTTTCAGGGCGCCTGGGTGGCTCAGGTGGCTAAGCAACTGCCTTCAGCTCAGGTCATGATCCTAGGGTCCTGGGATCGGGTGCCTGGGTGGCTCAGGTGGTTAAGCGTCTGCCTTCAGCTCAGGTCATGATTCCAGGGTCCTGGGATTGAGCCCCGCATGGGCTCCTTGCTCAGCAGGGAGCCTGCTTCTCCCTCTCCCTCTGCCTGCCATTCCTCCTGCTTGTGCTTGCTCTCTCTCTCGCTCGCTATCTCTCTCTCTGTCAAGTAAATAAAATCTTTAGAAAAATAAAAAATAAAATGTATTGAGTTGTATTCTAGTAGGCATTTCACTGATGGGCAGCTCAGTTCGACCCTATCATGGCATGATTTTGCTTAGGTAGGGAGAGTTGGAGGAGCCCCTACTGTGGGGCTAGAGAAATCCTACAGCTGCGTCCCACTGAATGCCCCAGGTGTTCAGCAGTCTCCACTCCGGCTGGTCAGAGCTCCCACCTTCCCCAGCACTGTGCCACGCCCCATGGCTCACCACCCCAGTAACCGTGCTGTGACGGACCTCATGAAATCTTGTTCCACATATGAGTCCTGAGTATTTGGCCAAAGCCTCAAGGGGCTCCCTCTGTGGAGCTGTAGGTCTACTCCTCCGCGCACTTTGTGTCTCACTTGTTTACTATTTGTTGAATGTTTATTATGTTCTAGACAATGTTCTGAAAGCTTAACATGGGCAAATTCCAGGAAACACCACAACAATCCTTTGAATAACGGCCGTTATTTTCCCTGTGTTACAGTGAGGGATGGAGAGGTTGAGTGACTTGTCCAAGGTCAAACCACATAAATGGTGGACCAGGGTTCAATGTCCCTGCTCTCAACCACCTCACTATAGTCCTTTTGAGAATTACAAGAGAGGCTCAGCATACATGAACAGTCATGGGCAGCATAAAGGTCTCTGATGGGACTGGGCAAGAGTCTGGAGAAGGGACAGGATTATGGTTGCTACTTGTGGGAGTGCTGTACGGAAAGTAGTCACAGCACAAACACGAGGAAAGCCTCTGTTTGGAAAAAGTCAGGGGATAGATTTGAAACGACGACTGTTTCAATTTCCTGGAGCAAAAAATTTAAGTGGGGGAACAACAGAAGTTAAGAAACCAGAAGGACAAGAGGGACGCTGTTCCCGAGACCCACAAGTGCTACATATAGCAATGCGCCTCCCCCATCCTGCCCTGAGGAGGGACTGAAGGTTTCCCAGCGGAGCCAAGTTTGGCTGAACCAACAATCCATCCCCTTTCCCTAGCTGGTAATTAAAACATTGTGCTCAAAAGTTTTCCATGTAAGAAAAAAGAAATGTCAAGATGTGGTCCTTACCTTAAACCATACACCATAAACCAAACTCTAGTAGGTGAAAATAGAGAAGGATATATTTATAACCTGCAGGTAGAATTTTTCTACAGACTCAAAATACAGACATTTGAAAGGAAAAGACGGACAAATTTGACATCAAATTCTCGTCAAGAAAAGCCATCATAAACAATGTTAGAAAACAACTAGAAGATATATAAAATACATGTAATCAATGAAGAGTCATATTCAAAATGGGTTTTAAAAAACCCACATTCCTGTAAATAAATTAAAAAATGGCAAACAACCCAATAGAAAAATGCCAAAAGATATGAATGGGAAGTTCCCAGAAGGGGAAACTTACGTGTCTAATGCATATATAAAAAGTTGCTCATCTCCCTTAGTAATAAGGGAAATGCATGCTAAAGTGATGAGATATCATTTCATGTCAATTGGAAAAAAACTGTAATCTGTTTATGGTTTGTGTGAGACAGGCTCTTGGTTTGGCTTTTCCTCTAGGGGAAGTCAAGATCCCAACACCATTCGTTGAAGTTCATCTTTTCTGCATTGATTTCTAATAGTCCCTTGATCCTAGAAGTTCCCAGGTAGGCTAAGGTCTGCGTCTGGACTTGTGATTCTGCTCACCTGACCTACTTATCTATTCTTGCATCAACAACCCAGTGTTTGAATTACTACAGCTTTAAAATCATTCTCAATGGGCCTTTTTATAGTTCTGTTCTTTTAAACAATTGTCCTGGTTATTTGGAGAATTTTACTTTTCCATATAAACTTTAGACCCAATATGCCTACCATCTAATGTCAAAACTTAGAAAAAGAAACTTACGGATTGCACTTCCTCTTCTTTTCCTCTCCATAGGCAAGATTCTTACAGGCTTTGATGCATATTTCTAAAGAACGGGTTTTGAAGCAATAGCGAATGGCAAACTCTATTTCTCCAGTGACATTAGCATTGTCAAAACTGCCCATCTCCGTGCAAGTGCTGTTAAGGCTAATTAGACTTGCCTGAAATCAAGAAGACAGATACAATAAATTATTTCACAGTTAATCTATTTGTTGCACTTCTGGTTTCGAGATATCAAAGTAATCAAAATTCACACAAAACATGCATCCTGACTCATAGTAAGTTAATAACACACCAGCTTGTACTTTGCCAAAATCAGTTGCCACATAGTCTGTCCTAAGGAGATGGGAAATCCTCGGAAAGTCATGTCTTGCCCAGGTATGGTGTTTGCCTAGCAATAAAGGTTACACAATCTCCTTCTCTAACACAAATCAGTTGGGATGAAGTGGATTATCTCCTGCGCAATTCTGCGAAGATAAGTCTCAGGAGGGCAGATAATACCCGTGGCAGGAACAGCCATGTGGAAAGCCGCAGAGCAGGGGTGCTAAGCGGCATGACGGGGAATCAGATACGGCTGGATTCTGATACGTGTCCTGCCACTCCTGAGCGGTGTCAAAGTCTAAATGGAAAAATGAATACTAGACTCATGGGGTTAAGGTAAGAAGTAAGTGGAATTAAAATGTGTAAAGTATGTCGTCAAAGGCAACAATAAATCCTGTTCCCATTTTTATGGGTATTTAAGTGAAAACCAGAACTGCCACCAGCAGGTAGGGCACTGTGGGCTCAGGTGAGGTCGGTAAGTGGAACGCCCGCGCCTAAAAAGACAAACCAAGTACGGTTGCACGGTTGACCGCGCCGACCTATTTGCCCCGTTTCCAGGCAAAGATCTCAGGGCTGACTGTACAAATAGGGAAGCCTGAATGATTTCCCCTTCTAATTCTCAGCGAGACCCTCCACCACCGGAAAACATCTGGGAAGAAACGAAGAAGAGAGTCTGGGGCTTTCTGTCTCACTGCAGGGAGAGCAAAACCCAACCCAACCCAGCCAACAACTCATCGGAATCAACCATCGGCAGCCGCGGGGCTCGGAAGCCACGGGCTGAGTTAACTCATGTCAAGAACACAACCAGCTTCACCGCACCCAGTCACTGGCTCAAACCATGGCACCTGCCAACACCCACACACGATTCGAGTGGAAAACAGTCTTTACATTGCACACAAAGGCAAGGAGTGGTACGACAGGAACCAGTGAGGCGCACAAACGTGCAGGAAGAACGGTCAGGATGCTCGGCAGAAGGTGTGCACTGCTTGCGAGCAGAATGGGGGTGCGAATGCAGGGGCTCAAAAGTCCCAAGGAGTAAAATGGCATTCGTCCCGGGACCTCACTTCGGCCCATGTCAGATGAAGCTGAATTGCAGCAACTTCTCTGCCAAGAGCAAACAGAAAACGGAATTAAGTCACAAGCAGTTTCAAGGCGTCGCAGAGCTCCCAGGAAGCCAGGACGGAGGGGCGGAGCTGCTGGAGGGAAGAGGAGCACAGTGCCATGAGCCTGGCACTCTGAGCCGTGTCTCCCTCTGAGACCTTTGTCCCTCTGCGAGCAGGCAGAGCTGGAAGACAGAGGAGTGAAGCTGAACACAGCGGCCCTGGGGCTCAGAAACCAAGGGCTGGGGGACAAAAAACTGGTGTCTGGGCCCTGACTGCAGGCAGACCTGAGCAGCCAAGTTCACCGAGCAAGTGGAAATGCACTCAAGTGGGAGAGACACTAGATGCTTCTTTTCCCTTCAAGGGACTTGCTGATTTATTTAAAAGTTCTCACTGAGCAGCTTAAAAATGCTTTCTAAAAAGTTCTTCTTACTGGAGAAGCCCACCACAGAGGAGGGGCTCAGTGACCTCCAGACTTTCAGTGGGGACCCCCACCCCCACCCCCACCCAGCTTCCTTCCCAGGAGTAAGAGTCCACTGGAATGGGGTGGTCCTCTCAAAGCCTGACACCCAGCTTTGAACAAGCTCAACACCAGATGGGTAAAGACTGTTTACCTTCACTCTAGCTGTCTGCTGGAAGCAAGAGAACATTCTCTCTGAAGGAGGGTCACGCCCAGCACTCCGTGCCCCTGGAAGCTGCAAGAACACAGGGCTCTGCACGTTCCTGCCCTCACTGTTTCTCCAGCACCCAGCTCAGTGCCTGGCTCAGGGTAGATCCCCAGTAAATATTTACGAAGGGAATAGAGAAAGCACTTGAAGTACTTTGATTTATAAGTGCTTTATGTAAATATTATGGCGTGATGGGGTACGCAGTCTTGCGCTTGAAGGAGCCGCGGAACCGAAGTGAGAAGACTCATTCGGTGGTCGTCCTAACCTTCTAGAACTTCCTTAAGTCATTTAACTGCAGATTCCAGAGGAAAACTATTTTTAAATAAAACTACATGTAGGCACATAATAAAACTGCTGAAAAACCAAGACAAAGATGAAAAAACGTAAAGGCAGAGGACGAAAAGATACGCTCTCTTTAATGGAGGAAACAGTAAGGGCAGGAGAGGATGGGCACCCAGGTATCGCTCAGGTGTCCGGCTGCTTCTGTTGAGGAGGGAAAGGAAAAAAGGCCGGGAACAGACACAGCAAGGTTAATTTTGGTATCAGAAGGATTAGGAAATTCTGAGCAGATTGCTTTTTTTTTTTTTTTAAAGTAAAAAGGGACGTTTATTTGTTGAAAATGAGAAAGAGGAACAGGATAGAAGGTCTGAAGGAGTTTTGAAAGAACTGGAGGAGGTGTGAAATGACTGTTCTGAGAGCAGGAAACTGAGCTATCCAGAGAAACGCATCAGGCCCAGGACTGCTGGCCTGTAGGTGACAAAACAGAGCAGATCTGATCCGCTCACATGGGGCATGAAGTCCACACTCCACAGTGGGGCGGGGAAGGTTGCCCCCGGCTCATCCAGCTGGGTGACCAGCATTATAATGCATCCAGAAAGCATTAGAATTACTCATCCTTCATTTCATAAGTACATTAGCAGAGCTCAAAGCAGGTTGGGACCCACCCAAAAGTGGCACAGAGGATCAGAAGTAGAGCTGGAAGAGGACCGAGGTGCCCAACTGCTTGGGCCACCAGCTTACGGGAGCATCTCTGAGTGACTCAGCCACCGGGCCCGCATAGCCAGGGAAAGCATAGCCTCGGATAATGAAAGGACAGCAGAGCACATCCTTTGGTCAACCGCATTCCCAAGATAATTTATGCCTTGACCACTGTTGCCTTGGGAAGGTTTTCTGGTTCTATTTTCTTTGTAGTCAGAACAGAATCTTGGAGCAAGCTGCAACTTTTAGCAGCCCATGGAGGCAACCCAGAAGTGCTGGCCCCGAAGAGCCACTAAGAACTCCCCCTGACTTTTCCCTCGAGCCGTTGGGGCTGCCGGCGTGTGAAAGAAAAGTCCATCCGAGCAAAAGCAAAGGAGAACCAGATCAGGCCGGCAGGGTGCATTCCGTGACTTTCTCCGAAGGGCACAAGTGAGCTACTGTAACCACAAGCAAGCCTCGCTGCCCTTTCCTTTCACAAAGGCAGGAAGCGAGGGGTCAGTGGAAACCACAGCTACAGCTGACCCTTGAACACCATGGGTTTGACTATGCAGAATTTTCCAGTAAGCACAGTACAGTACTCCAGACGTGTTTTCTCTTTTGATTTTCTGAACATTTTCTTTTCTCTAGCTTACTTTTTGTAAGAATACAGCATATTATACATATAACATTAAAAATGTGCTGACTGTGAATGTTATCAGTAAGGCTTCTGGTCAACAGTAGGCTAGGAGTTAAGTTTTGGGGGAGTTGGAAGTTATTCACGAATTTTTGATGGCACAAGGGGTCAGTGCCCCTAACCTTTACATTGTTCAACAGTCAACGGTGTTCTTTAAAAAAAAAAAAAAAAATTCCTGCTGGCCAAGAGCATTACTGCAGAGCGGTCAAGATGGTGGCCATGGAGCCAGACAGGCTTTCATTTGGCTCTGGGTCCTGACACTTAGTGGCTGTGGGATCTTGAGCAATATTCTTACCCACCGTAAACTCAGTTTCCTCATCTGTAAAATGGGGATCTATTTCATAAGCGTGGGATGAGGCTCAGTTATTCAATGCATGTGGGGACTCAGAACTGTCCCCATGCAAAGCATAGGACATTCATTACCATTTGGAAAATGCCACGCAATGTGGCTGTCCTTCATAAGGATACCTCTGGTTAAATAGTAATTATAAAATGAACATCCATGTGCCCACCACTCAGCTGGAGTAAAACTACAGAACCAAGACCTCAGAAGTGCCCTGGGCCCCCCGCTCCTGTCCAATCCCCTCTCAGTCTTGTCCCTGAGTACATGCTGTTTCAACGTTTCCTGTTAATCATCCTTGGTTTTCTTCATGGTTTTACTACATATGTGTATATCCCCCAAACAATATATTGGTTAGTTTCACCTGATTTTGGAATTTATATAATTAGAATTCCCACTGTTTTTTAAATTCATCATGTGGTCAGGTGTGGTTTGAGCTCATTCATGGTCATTCCCAAACAGTATTCCATTGGATGAACAGGCCATAATATAATCATCCTTTTTTATTCTGTTCTTAAATAAAAATACAATATGGATAGATAGCTAAATACAACACTCTTTTAAAAAAAATCAGTGGAGCCAAATTCAGAAATATTAATGGGAAAATGAAGGATTTCCACACACACCTCTGGGTGACGGACCGCGCGAACGTCTTGAGCCGGTCTCTATTTAGAAGTGACCGAAATGCCACGAGAACATCCCACATCTCAAATTTATGTTTAAAGAAAACACCTGGGGTGTTGGATTTTTTTACTTTTTGATTAAAAATCTGCTCTCTCCCAAACTTCTGCCAATCTCCATATCTAAGGAGTTCCACCGTGCACTTCATGTGGTCCCTCCCGCCAACACAGCACCTTCTGGCAGGAAAAATGTACACTGCATGAAAACACTGATATAAATGCATTCCTTTTAGGATTTTTTTAAAAACAGAAGTATAAACAAAATTAAAAACCAGACAGGAACTCCGGTAGGAATTTTTCTCCCATAGGAAGTCTAAAAAATTAATGTATTCCTTCACACTACCAAGTTCTACTTCTGATTGGATTAAGCTTATTTTTTTTCTTTTGTAAAGCAAATTGATTCTTCCCAAAACATTACATGTTTATGGAAAAAATACAGGTGAGCCCCCAGAAAAGTTTTAAGAGAAAAACATAACCCCATTATTCCGGGGTCAAATTTTGGTATAATCTTTTCACTTGTTTTGCAAGGTCTAATCGTAGAACCATTTTGTTTTTATAAATATGTGCTACTATGATACTATTTTGTAACCTTATCTTTTCATTTACTGATGTGTATTTTCTCTAGTAATAGTCTTCAACATCGTTTTTCACAGCTACAAAGTATTCCTCTGAAGAAATGCACCAGTTTATAAGAATGCCTGCACCCTTGCCAACACTGGCCCGAATCACTTCTAAAATGTGCTAAGATGACCCCCAAATTAGCACCTGCTTTCATTTTGCACTGATTTAACACCTGGGAGGCTGAGTGTTTCCCTACGTACTGCCCCTGTTTCTCTCCTTGTGTAATAAGTAGAGATTGAGTCAGCTTTACCCGGCTCTGACTCCCTGTTCTTAGCGAACAGCAGTGTCTGTTGGAAGAACAGGCAACATCCTGGGGCTAGAAGCAATCATCAGTATTTGCTTTGTGGGAGCTCAGTTTCCCCAAACACTGCTTCAGTCTCGAGGGAACACGTGAGGATTCTTCACGGGATAACTAACTCAACCTCACGAGGATAACTTGTGGCACCCCAGACAGAAGCCAGGGAGAAGGGAACCGGGTTGCAGGGGTAGGTTGAGAAGGACTTGCCCTAAGAAACAGAGCCTGGGTGAGAGGAACACGCTCAGCCACTTCTCGTCACCGCAGCATCATTTCCCACCAGTCGGAAAGGTTTTCTAGGTGTGGGTCGGCCTCAGGCAAGTGCAGCTGAACCGGGGTGGGGGGGTGCGGCCAGGGAACCCACTCCCTTGGAGAGCTCACCAAATGCGGGGGCAGCACCGAGAGCCCCGGCTTTGACTCACACGGCTCCCGGGTGTTGAGTCAGAGCTCTGCGGTTTCTGTCCGCTTCGACCTCTGCAAACCAGCCTTCCCCATTTGTGAAATGGGGTCATAGTAGCCAGCTGGCAAGATCGTTGTGCAAATGATTGATGAGCGCACCTGGCTCGGTGGTTTGCACACAGTGGGCTTTCAATCAACAGTAGGTCCGGTAAGGAGGCATGCGGTGGTCCCGCAAGCTCTTACTCAGTGCTCCCTCCGTGCCAGGTGCAGCTGGGGCACCACAAGTACAGTAGGCGCTTCACAACAGGGAACCCAATGACACAGCCGTGGAGGTGAGGGGACCATGAGTAACAGACAAGGGAAGGATGACGGCGGGCCGGGCAGGGCAGGGGGTAGGCTTCCCGGACAAGGTGGCTCTTGTTAGATCACAGAGGCTGACCCAGTAGGTCTGGGGCGGGGCCAGGGGTCCTGATTGCTGAGAAGTCCCAGGCGAAGCCAGTGCTGCGGGGTTCCACATCGTGAGGAGTGTGGGTGCAGAGCAGTGGCGCTGAGAGGGGCGGGGGCGCTCAGTGACCGGCGGGCTGGGGGGCCGCCAGCATTCCGTGGACTGAGGCAAGGATGTTAGCCGTCCTTCAGCGCACAGTCTGGCCCGCTTCTGCCTCGACTTTTTAATGTTCCACCAGATATTCATGTAGTGGGGGGGTTATCATTTTCTAAAGTGAATGCCACTTTCTGTAAACACACCGGCCCCAACGCACAGAGAGGTGGGAGGGCTCGCTCTGGGTCACACTAGAGGGGCTGGGATGTGAACCAAGAAGGGGGTTTCTAGAAGCTGAGTTCTTAACTGCTCTAACACCACGGAATGAGGGCATTTTGATTCTCAAAACAACCCAGTGCATTAAAAAGAACAAGCCTGACGCTCATTTCCTTGATGACAGCTCGGAAGTTTGGAGTCTTTGTGATTGTCTAAGATTGTTTAACAAGTTGAAGAGCTATGACAGTGAGGTGACCCGTGGTTCCAGGTTGTGTCACACCACATACCATCATCTCAAGCATCAAGTCAGCATTCCTTCGATGTTTACGAATAAACAAATGAATGACTAAAAGACCTGCCTCTTACCAGAGACAATCTTTAAAATATTCTGAAAAAGAACAGCACAGCTGGAGAACCCACGCTACCTGACTTCACGGCTTCCTACAGTCATCAGGAGGGGTGGTCTCGCCACA
>NC_048227.1:101254864-101366326 GCF_002007445.2 Ailuropoda melanoleuca | reverse complement strand
CACCTGGGAGGCTGAGTGTTTCCCTACGTACTGCCCCTGTTTCTCTCCTTGTGTAATAAGTAGAGATTGAGTCAGCTTTACCCGGCTCTGACTCCCTGTTCTTAACGAACAGCAGTGTCTGTCGGAAGAACAGGCAACATCTTGGGGCTAGAAGCAATCGTCAGTATTTGCTTTGTGGGAGCTCAGTTTCCCCAAACACTGCTTCAGTCTCGAGGGAACACGTGAGGATTCTTCACGGGATAACTAACTCAACCTCACGAGGATAACTTGTGGCACCCCAGACAGAAGCCAGGGAGAAGGGAACCGGGTTGCAGGGGTAGGTTGAGAAGGACTTGCCCTAAGAAACAGAGCCTGGGTGAGAGGAACACGCTCAGCCACTTCTCGTCACCGCAGCATCATTTCCCACCAGTCGGAAAGGTTTTCTAGGTGTGGGTCGGCCTCAGGCAAGTGCAGCTGAACCGGGGTGGGGGGGTGCGGCCAGGGAACCCACTCCCTTGGAGAGCTCACCAAATGCGGGGGCAGCACCGAGAGCCCCGGCTTTGACTCACACGGCTCCCGGGTGTTGAGTCAGAGCTCTGCGGTTTCTGTCCGCTTCGACCTCTGCAAACCAGCCTTCCCCATTTGTGAAATGGGGTCATAGTAGCCAGCTGGCAAGATCGTTGTGCAAATGATTGATGAGCGCACCTGGCTCGGTGGTTTGCACACAGTGGGCTTTCAATCAACAGTAGGTCCGGTAAGGAGGCATGCGGTGGTCCCGCAAGCTCTTACTCAGTGCTCCCTCCGTGCCAGGTGCAGCTGGGGCACCACAAGTACAGTAGGCGCTTCACAACAGGGAACCCAATGACACAGCCGTGGAGGTGAGGGGACCATGAGTAACAGACAAGGGAAGGATGACGGCGGGCCGGGCAGGGCAGGGGGTAGGCTTCCCGGACAAGGTGGCTCTTGTTAGATCACAGAGGCTGACCCAGTAGGTCTGGGGCGGGGCCAGGGGTCCTGATTGCTGAGAAGTCCCAGGCGAAGCCAGTGCTGCGGGGTTCCACATCGTGAGGAGTGTGGGTGCAGAGCAGTGGCGCTGAGAGGGGCGGGGGCGCTCAGTGACCGGCGGGCTGGGGGGCCGCCAGCATTCCGTGGACTGAGGCAAGGATGTTAGCCGTCCTTCAGCGCACAGTCTGGCCCGCTTCTGCCTCGACTTTTTAATGTTCCACCAGATATTCATGTAGTGGGGGGGTTATCATTTTCTAAAGTGAATGCCACTTTCTGTAAACACACCGGCCCCAACGCACAGAGAGGTGGGAGGGCTCGCTCTGGGTCACACTAGAGGGGCTGGGATGTGAACCAAGAAGGGGGTTTCTAGAAGCTGAGTTCTTAACTGCTCTAACACCACGGAATGAGGGCATTTTGATTCTCAAAACAACCCAGTGCATTAAAAAGAACAAGCCTGACGCTCATTTCCTTGATGACAGCTCGGAAGTTTGGAGTCTTTGTGATTGTCTAAGATTGTTTAACAAGTTGAAGAGCTATGACAGTGAGGTGACCCGTGGTTCCAGGTTGTGTCACACCACATACCATCATCTCAAGCATCAAGTCAGCATTCCTTCGATGTTTACGAATAAACAAATGAATGACTAAAAGACCTGCCTCTTACCAGAGACAATCTTTAAAATATTCTGAAAAAGAACAGCACAGCTGGAGAACCCACGCTACCTGACTTCACGGCTTCCTACAGTCATCAGGAGGGGTGGTCTCGCCACAACACGCACGGAAAGGTCAGCAGAGCAGAACCCAGAAAAAGACCCACGCTTCCACAGTTTTCAACAAAGATACCAAAGTCAATGGGGGAAATGAAAGTCTTTTTTTAAGTAAATGGTGCCGGAATAACTGAGTATCCCTGTGGGAAAAGGAGCTCCAACCTACACCATTCACCACATCAAAGAGCGGGAGCACAGTCCCACGCAGAAAAGCGAAACTTTCATAAAGCTTCTAGAAGAAAACAGGAGAATGTCTTCATGACGTATGGGTAGACACGACCCAGAAATAATTGTAAGAGAAATATCTGATAAATTATTTGTCATTTAAGGTAAAAACTTCTCATCCAAAGATATCAGTATTTGTTATTAATGACTATCTCTGTGTATAAAAGAAAAACCCATCAAAGTATAGCCAGGAATCCCCAGCTCCCTGTGTAGGTAAAGCATGACCTCCAAATTCTCTTGTCCTGTTCCAGTTCATCCCACAAGACAACACTTCCCTCCTACCCTTGCTTCCCAGCCCAACCCGACATCGTGCTGACAGCCACTCGTCACGTGTCCAGGGAGTTAGATGAGACTCACGTGTCTCAAGCCTCCTGAGAATAAAGCGCTGGGCGTTGGCCCGGATGAGAGATCCTCTTGCTTCAAGACAGGGTTAGTAAGGCGTTTGGGACTCTCTTGATTGAGAGGTTTCAGAATATCCGGCGTGCTTGCCTTCTGGAAAAGGAAACACAGAATTAATAATGGGGTCCGCGTCCCAGTGTGATTTTGTTCAACTGTGGGAACCACAGCCAGCAAGCCTGCATCTATGACCTGCTGGCACTCATTTGCAAACTTCTGGGTGCTGAGTAAGAGCACACTTCTGTTTGGATAAACGCAGCCACACACACCCGCGGGGCCCCGGCAGGCACAGGCAAGCACTGGGACATTCACAGACAGCGCTGGGTGGGTCCCTTACGCATTAATAAGTCTTAAAGAAGTGAAGTCCACATTTGGACCTTAATAATGATCCCTGCATTAAATCACACGAAAGATACTATTTGGCCTATCAGCTTGAGCTCTAATGGGCTTATAGAAAAGGGAAAAATTAAAATGTCTCTTAATTTTATCAAAAATAATTTAATAGTACCTGTTCTACGATGCGCACAGCTGTGCTTTCCAATGCGGTAGTCACTAGCTACATGTGGCTATTTAAATTCAAATTCCCATTCACTGCCAGCAAATAAAATCAATGAATAACTCGTCTATTGCGCTAGACACATTTCAAGGGCTCAGGAGCCACCCGTCGCAGTGGTTAGAAACTTCCCTTGGACGGTGGTCGCCCAGGGCAACAAACACAACGCACAAGGCAGGAAACCTCTCCCTGGCTGAGCACCCAGAGTTTGTGAATCTTGACTTTAGGTTTTGATGCCGGGTTGGACGTGGAACTTGGAAATATAACATTTGCAGCATAGTTGTAATTTTCAGGAATGAAAGACTGAGAAGATTGGCAAACAAGTGAAAGAAGTGATTAGCTCCAGATTACTCGTAGGGTTTATGCTCTCGATCCCCAGAGAGCCAGCTCAGTTCCATCAGACATTTGCTCAGCAACACTATCTTTGACCCACCACTCTAAGTCTGGGGAGGAAAGGGGGGGTCGGAGGAGAAGGGGAAGGAGGAGAAGATGTACTGTCCACCCTCCAGGGGCTCGCCTAGCTGGTTGGAAATAGATACACCATTGAAATGGAGGCACAAGCCAGGTCAATGGGTAAGAGAGGGCGAGCTGATGAAGAAGGGGGTGATCTTCAGGGGAAATATGACCTGAGTGGGAGGTTGAAGCCTGGCTGGAGAGAGACTCAAAGGTGAGGCATCGTGAGTGGAGGTCCATCATGACGGTTAAGTATGGAGTACGTCCCTACACCTGTTAGCAACCCATGCAACAGCAGAGACCCAAGAGGCCCAATGGATTCTTGACATGTCAGGCTGTCCAGAGAACAGGTAGCTTGGGACACCAAAGAGTGGGTCCAGGGGAGGAGAGAACGGGCCAGAAGAGTTGCAGGTCCAAAGCAGGGATTTCGGGGATGAAAGATATTCAAAGAGGAGAAAAGAGTATGAGAAAAGACTCAACGAAAATGAAAGAAATGCAGATTTTTAAAAATTGCCTATCAAAATTAGCAAATATTAAAATAGAAGGTGTAATATTTAGTGCCAGCAGGGGTGCTGAAAAGCAGGCCACTCCACTTCTAATGGTCAGGTAAACAGAGTCAACCCCAGAGGAGGGCAGTATGGCAGCATGAATTATAACCTCTAAAAAGTAGCTGTAAAAAATGACGATATATATGTTTGACATGGAAGGAATTAAAATATAACGCTAGAGATTCTTTTTGTTGTTGTTGTTGTTAAAGATTTTATTTATTTATGTGACAGAGAGACAGCCAGCGAGAGAGGGAACACAGCAGGGGAGTGGGAGAAGAAGAAGCAGGCTCCCAGTGGAGGAGCCCGATGTGGGACTCGATCCCGGAACGCCAGGATCACGCCCTGAGCCGAAGGCAGACGCTTAATGACTGCGCTACCCAGGAGCCCCAACGCTAGAGATTCTTAAGAAAGCAAATTACCAAAGTGGATGTGTGGCATGATGTAATTTTTTAAAAAGATTTATTTATTTATTTGAGAGAGAGTGTGAACAGGAGGAGGGGCAAAGGGAGAGGGAGACTCCCAAGCAGACTCCCTGCTGAGTGCAGAGCCTCACGACCCTGAGATCATCACCTGAGCCAAAACCAAGGGTCGGATGCTTCACCGACTGAGCCACCCAGGCGCCCCACCATGCCATTTTCATAAAGTGAGCGTGCACCTGTACTCCAAGTGACTGTCCTGGGTCAACGCTGTGCTTGCTTTTTCTTCCCCTCCTCCTCCTTGTCTGTTTTCTAAACTCTCATTAGTGCATAGGCATGGGTTTTATTATATATAAAAGCAATAAAATCATTTTTGTAATTAAAGAATGGAATTCCAGTCAACTGTCTAAGGCAACAAAGTCACTGACAAGGATGATGTTCAAATTGGTCACCTCTCTCTTCAATCAGGGGTGCCTGGGAGGTGCCCTAGGGAACACTGTCACACTGGCATGGGGAATGGACTGCATGGAAGCTAGGAGTGAACAGGAGAGAGGGCAAAGCAGGGCAAGTGCAGGGACAGCAAGAGCAGAGGACGTTTTCATGGATTTGGGCCGTGACGAAGAAATGGAAGAACAGCTTGAAGGGAATCCTGCAAAAGATGCTGCTTTCATTTTTTAAGGTGGGGAAGATTGGGGCATACTTGCAGGTTGAGGAGAAACAGAGATGGGAAAAGCGTCGAGCTGATGGAGCAAGGTCCCAGGGGGAGCGAGGAGGATGGACCCAGCGCCTGGGAAGGAACGCCCATTTCTGAGGCAGGAGGAGAGGATGACTAAGGATCCAGAGAAACGCCAAGTGGGAGGAAGTAGTCCCAGTAGGAGGAAGCGAGAGGAAGTAGGAGGGCTCTCCCACCGCAAGGCCTCCACCCTCTGACCGCATCAGGGGATGGACTTGGAGAATGTGGAATATTCCTTTTGAAACAGCAAGCAAGGCAGCCATCAGACCAGGATAGAAAGAATAAAATGAGCTAAATACTAATAAAGCTTTGTGAACCTTAGGTGTTCATACATGATCACTTAATTCCATTTTAAGGCAACATCGTTTCTAAATCATAAAAAAAAAAAACTGATGACAGAAAGTTCTGAAAAGGAACAAAGAGAACTATATAACAGTGATCACATGGCATGCCGAATTCATAGCCAGTGATGTCTGTGCTTCTAAATATGTTAGGATTCTGGAAAACCTTTAATGAAGCCTAAGTGCAAATACACGTATTTTGAAATTATTAGAAAAGCCAACACTATTCTGAAGAACATGCCTATTTTGACTAAGGAATCAACCTGAAATGTCGTGTTCAACTCTTCCCCAGTAAATTCCGAAGGACCTGGATGACTTTGTCACGTCCGTGCCATTAAAGGGCATCAAGATTCAAAAAGCAGCTTACCGACCTTGTGGAGACAGGCTTTTTTTTCTTTCCCTGTGATTTTTAGTGTAATAACCGTCTAGTTCGGGCCAGATTGCAGAGAAAAACGATGGCCCCGAATGGGGTCTACTCTGCACAGAGTTAATAAGTTGAATATTCGCTGCTGAAAGATCAATAAACATTAGGCTTGATTTGATCAAATTATGGATGCCCTGGAACCACACCATCTGTGCGTTTGGGATTCTTTTTTGCTGATCTTAGGTAAGAGAAGGGAGAGCAGCCACGGCCACGCTGAGATGGCAGGTGCAGTGTCAGAAAAACCCCGGGGCCGCGCTCGGCCAGCAGGACACGCTCTGGGCACTGTCGAATCCCAGCTGAGAGGGAGGCTGCGTCTCCTGGGACCAACCTGGGGGTCCACCACCCTCAAGTCTGAGGACCAAGTGTTTTCACACTTGAACCCAACGTTGCTGCCTCCCTTCTCCTCTGGCTGCTCAGCCCTTAAGTGTGGGCGGCAGGTGGGGAGAGAGAAGGTATGCGGGAGCGCCACGCCCGGGCCGGTGGTTTCTTCAGATTTCAGACCTACGTGGGAAAACTTCACATAAAGGGGCATAGAATGAAAGGAAGGTTTCTTCCCCGCCTGCGTCCTTGTTCCCTCTCCTCAGAGACAGCCCCCCCTCCTGCTTCTTGTGTTTCCTTCCTGGTTAACAGGTGTGTGTCTCACGGCCCGTAGAGATCCGCCACACATCCGGAAGACGCACAGGTGCTCTCCAAGGACAGGTAAGAAAAGTCACCTCGCAAAAGAGCCCCGGTCCAGATGTGGACGGGAGGGTCTTTACAGGACGTTTTCAGAACACGCCGCTCACACTTAATGGTCAGAGAAGCGATCCTGAGCTTTCTCGGTTACCAGCCCAGAGTCACCACATGGTCTTAAGAAAGCTGGCTACTCTCTCTGTGCCTCAGCATAGCCACCTGCAAAGTGGGCACTGATGTCCCCTCCTCCCAAAGGGCACCATGTCGTGTGCTTGATGTTGGCAAAATGCCCCCGAGTGCTCCAGTGAAAATGTGAGTGTGACTTTTATGAGCTCGCCATCTAGGGCATGCGTAATTGCAGTCTGACAAACGTCCTATTTAAAGATGTACTCTTTATATTTCAACCCCGTAATTATTTAGCATTTATAGAGCAGGCCATGATTGCTGAGGACTTTATAAACATGTGGCTAAATTGCTCCTTAAAACAGCCATATCCTCAAGTAGGGAGAGAGGATGCCTGCAAGAGTAGAAAGCACATCCTGCCAAGAGCACGGCAGCGAACTGGACACGCGTGGCAAAGTGTCTGCAGGATGGGGCTCTCTGGCCATGGCCGTCCCTGGTCTTCCTCACTTCTACCCTCAAGCTGCCTGGTCCCATCAGACAACCTTGCGATTACCCAGCAGGCCAACAACAGTGCCTGGTAACCTGTGTGTGTGTGTGTGTGTGTGTGTGTGTGTGTGTATACATACACATACATATATATTTATGAAATACGACGGTTACCCTCTGGCTAGAGCTCGGGCTCTAGATCTTTACCATGGCAGTAACAATACCTATCTCAGTACTTTGGCAAGAATTAAATGTGACTAGTATGTAACAACACTGCCGAGCATGCCGAACACAGTACCTCCTGAAAGCCTGCTAACGTCTCCTCCATCTGTTGACTCAGGGACAGTGGCTGGGATGGCATCTGTGCAGACCCCACGGGGACGAACACTTGTTTGCATTTGGGAGTTTCAAAGGCCTTCCGGATACATCTCACATGCTCTAGATGCCTTCTCCTAAATCTAGGGAGGTCCCGGGGCGCCGCAGCATCACCTGCTCTCCCAACCACTCCTCAGAAACTCATCGGAGACTCTGCATCTCACACCGGCCCCGGAGCTCTGCATTTTAACAACATTCCCAAGTGACTCACACACACATTAAACTCGAGAACAGCTGCTCCAGAGTTCAGCCTCCAAACCAAGACCGCCTACCACCTTCTGGTTATGTAACTCCGGCCATGTGACATAATCGCTCTAAGCCTCAGTTTCCCTAAATGCAAAACAGGGCCAAATGCAATGCATGGTTCATGGGGGTTGCGTGAGGATAAAATGAAATGATCCAGGGAAAGTCTTGAGTGGAGTCTGGCACAGAGTAAGAAAGACTGGCAATTTAGATAGTATATTTAGATGGCTTAGGTAGCAATTTAGATACTGTATTATCTCGGGTGATCTTTACCAGCAGCCTGCGCCTTGGGCAGAACGAATATTATCATCATTTCCCAAGAGTGTATCAAGGCTCCAGTTCATGGGACAGGCCCAAGGCAAAGGGTCACACATGGAGGCAGAATCTGAAACCTCCAGATTGTGTGGGGAAGTTCCAGCAGGAGGGTGGGGCTAACCTGGGGACATCCTGAGGGGCGCTCCCAGCTGCAGCGAAGGGGCACCTGTTCTGTCTGGCCAACCAGAGTGGTCCTACTGACCCTGTCAACAGCCAGGTGGTGGCACCTGCCCTAGCCAGGTCACCTCGGCTGGACCAGAATCCGGTGTCCTGATTCTAAAGTCACTTTCTCTCCTGCTTCAGACTTGGTTAATCCTGGTGGAAAGCCCGAGAAATTATTTCCTTAAAAGCCTTTATTAGGTGCGCTCGCTCATGGTTGAGATAGCTGGAGCGTGCCCCCCTCGTGATTGCCCGTGGTCACGCAGCATTTATGTTTGTAGTGGTTTCTATCAGAGACCAGGATGGATTTTAACCGGAGGTTGTTGGAAGTAGGACGGCCTCTTGACCATCCATGACAGTCTTTGACTGCAGGAATCACCTGGCCCATCTCGGCCCTGCAGGTGGGCCCTTGCCTTTGGGGTGGCCTTGAAGCCAGCAGGGAGCTCCAGTGGCCACCCAGAAGCCCCGGGGGCTTGGGATTAGGCTGAAGCTTTCTTTTCCCTACTCTCAACTGTTTTCCAAATCCACCCTGAAATTTGACCGTCATTTGGCCTGGCTTTCCCAATAGAGAGGGGTTTATAATTATGTGGGTTTTTTCAGACTGCTTAATGTGGAGCTATCAAATAAGAAGAAAACTAAATCCATAGAGGAAATGGGCTAGGAGTAGCTCTCATGACGGCCGGTGGCCTGGGGGAATACCCTGGAGGTGACGTTGATGGCAGTGTCAGACTGGCTCCTCCTCTCCGTCCGGCTAGCACACTGCCTGGGACCCGTGGCTAGGAGTTGCTTGTCAGAGGTCATGTCATTCTGGGACTTGGAAAGCTCTAGAAAACAAATACAAGGGATGACAGGTGGGAGCACACAGCTTTGACAGTCTCGTGGGCCCTCCTCTGGGATTCCCTGCAACCACACCCCGAGAAGCCCCCGAGGTCTCCCGAGGCTAGGCTTGCAGCTTGGGTAGGATGGCACATCCAGCCCCCAGCTCTGGGGCCAGGGCGAGCATCTCCAGACACCACATGCTGACGCGGGCCACACCGCACCATGCACAGGACAGGGGAGCTGGATTCCCAAAAGGTGACTCTGTGGCCCCATGCTTCTGTGGGCAGAGCCGCCATCAGGACGGGAGCGAGAGGGCAGGAGTGACAGGGAGGACTTCTGGCCAAGTTACTCTGCACCCTGGACCACACACTGTGAGCACACGGTTGTCTAAGCACAAAAAGGGCAGCCTAACCACACAGCCAACTTTTTAGGGGTGGCTTCCAAAGACTTATAACTAAATACCATCTCTTGGGACCCTTTGAAGACAGGTGGAAGTAACTTCAGGATACCCCTATAGTTATTAATAGGCAAACCCTGGAAATACAACTTTTTTTTGCAGTGTAATAGTGGTCGAGAATAAAGGTGAATAAAGTGAGAAGAAAGGAACCCACACACAGAAGGGAGCAAAACACCTCAAAGATGATCTTGTCTTCCAAAAATGTCTTCCCTTTTCCATGGGGTCCTTGTCTCTCTCAAAGATGACCTCGAAACTATCTTTAGAGCAGTGCTTTCCAATAGATAATAATAAGGCTCATGTATGCCCTTTCAAATTTTCTAGTAGGCACATTTTAAAAAGAAACAGGTAAAATTGATTTTAACACTGTTTCATGTAACACAATATATCCAAAATATTGTTAAAATATATAATAAATATGAAAATTAATGAAATTTTTAATTGGGCAATGGACACACAATACTTCATAGTTTCCGGGTCACATTATGAAATGATCACCCCACTAAGTCTAGGTACCGTCCTTCCCCATGTAAGACTTTCAATATTACTGTTTTCCCTGTGCTGTACAATTAATGAAATTTTTAACTTCTTTTTTTTAACACAAAGTTTCCAGAATCTGGTGTGTATTTCACCCTTTTTTTTTTCAAAAGGCCGCATTTCCACAGCCACCTGCAGTCAGCACACAGGACAGCCCGGCTCGGGAGCAGCCCCTCTGCGGATCGGCTCCTGAGACGCCGCTTCTTAGGCACCCCCCCAATGGGCTGCCAGGGCGAACGTCAACAGAGCATCTCTCTTCTCTAGAGGAGAACCTCACCTGCCCCCCAGGACCCCACCAGGATGTGTGGGACCTCTCCTGTCTGAAAGCACTGCTGTCCACACTGCCCCCAGGTCTACCCCCCGGAAACCGTGGCACATCTTTCTGTGCCTGGAAGCTAGCAGGGTCCCAGCACACACCAGGCCCTCAAAGCTGACCGTGAACTTGAACTCCTCCTATAGCCAAACCCCAGCCCTGCTATGAAGGGTGGGGGAGCCCCAGGAGGTGAAGCCCCCTTGGGGGACGGTGTCCTCCCCCTGCCATCTGTGTGGCACTTGCCCCAAAGCCTGTGCCTTCATCTGGTCCCTTTATGCTCAAAGACGAGGTGGGGGGGGGCGGGGTGCCTCCCAAGCAATTCGGCGTCTAACGACGGGGTTTGGAATGGCCATTACCGGGTGAAAAGGGAAAGTGACAGCAAACAGCACAAAAGGGCCCTGAAGCGAAGAAAATCAACGTTCTAACTTCCTCCTCCCCTTGGAAGGGGGGCCAGGCTGCTGGAATCTCCTAGAAATGCAGCCGTAATAGAAAGGGCCGGAATTGGTCATTTCTTCCAACTGGATTGGCTTCCTTGGGCAACATCAGCTGCCAGAGGTTGTAGCCCTGGGGCGGCTCCCCACAGTCTTCAGGCCGAGGTTCCCTCCAGTCGCCCCCCTGCCAGACCCCAGGGGACACCAGAAGGTGGCTGTCCCCTGCACCACTTCTGCAGGAACCAGGCCACACAAAGGATCAAGAGGGCCATGAGCCCGGCAGCTCCGGACCTGAAGAAACACGAGTCAGCCCCACGCTGCTGCGCACCCTGAGGCAGGGACAGGACAAAGGGTGTGTGGTCTGTGTCCTTTCCGGAAGCTGCTGGAGCAGCTGGGAGAGGTGCTGGTGGACTATCCCTCCCAGGGGCCCAGAAAGCTGGGATTTTTCACCCTTGCCTCTGGGCTGAGGTCTCAGCATCCATGAAGCACTGGAGCCTGAAGACGCAGGGAGGGGGCAGGTGAAGGGTCCAATCCGCATCCCGTGGCGGGGACGGGGTACTGCTCTGCTCTTTTGAATCCCACCCCCCCCCCAGGGATCACCCCAGCTGTCCACCTGGGTCTGCTGATTGAAACTGACGGCATCATCGTAACAATCAAGGCATTAAACTGGCAAGTCTCAAACATGTGAGACTATGGGTACGTAAGCTACCTGAGCGTACCCATGTGTGGGTCCCAGCATGTGTCGGAGGGCGAATGTGACCTGGGACAAGATGAAACGTGTGTCCTGCCTCCCTGGGTGTCTGGCTGAGGGATTACCAGGTCAGAATTAACACTGAGGCAGGATTCCAGAATACAGCGGTGGGAGGGGATTCACATAAGCCGCGTGGGTTTGGGTAGAGGCTGTGCTTCTAGAAAGAGACGCTGAGAAGTTTCGACAAGAAGAGCGGCCACAGGAACCGAGCCAGCTGCTCAGAGTTCAGGCAGCTGTTAGGGCTGGAAACCCGTGTCCAAGCCTGGTGCACACGGAGGGTGGCTGTCGTCCAAAAGGCCGGCAGACTAACGGGGCGACTTTGAACCTCCGAGCACCATTAGCAAGCAGGTGGCAAGAAATTCGGCTGCTTTGTCCTTCTGAAACAGAGGGGGACAGACTGTCTCAGGAAATGGTCACCGTTCTGCTTGTCTAAAAGTGGTGCTTTGATCTCAGTTGTCACGATGCAGCTCAGAAGGGTTCGTGGGGAATACAGAGGGCGAATTAAAATCAAGTAATAAGACTGTCTCAAGGCCAAGGGAGAACACTGAGCCCATCCACATGCACCGGCTTGGGTAGAAGCCAAACAGAAGCACCATGAAAGGGAGTGGGTGCTGAGACCCCTGACCCCACCTGGGACCTTCACGAAACGCCTGGCTTGCTCTGGGCACCATCGCAGGCCTGCTCGAGGGCTATTCTCTGGGGTTTGTAGTTTAAGATTAACAGGCAAGAATATCTGAGCAGAAAGAACATTGAAAGAAGCAAGATTCTAAGCAGTGGTAGTTCCAAGTTCCTTGCGTCTGCAAATCACACGATCACTGCCCATTGAAGAAGATAAATTGACCAAGACGGAAAGAAGAACGGACAAGCAGTTCCATGCAAATGACAGACACTGGGTCCTGCCTGGTCTGAAAGCTCCCAGATCTCAATGACGGGAGCCGTCCCACCCCACTGTCTTTGTGGGGCCTTGGGAGAGGCTGCGACGGCTGCCCGTACTGGCTGCCAGGTCCACGCCGGTTCCTTCCCACCACGCGCTGAGCTCTGGCAGGTCTGGGTAGCAGTGGGGTAAACTGAGCCAGTCCAGTGAGCTGAAGGGTGTCTCTTCCCCCCAGGAAACCAGAGGCCTGCTCTGTGGGTGGAGAGATGAAGGGCCGGGGCTGTGGCTTTCTCCAGGAGCTGGAGACACAGGTCCCCTTGGCCGATGGGCTTGGCTGGCCTGGCTGGTGGTGGGGAGAACACACGGAGAGGCATCCACTTACTTTTCATGTGGGTGGTAACAGACAGAAACAAATTTTCCACGGATTTATTAAATCCTTTAAACTGACCAAGTTCCTGTAACTAAAACAGAGACAGAGGAGAGAGGATGAGAGTTACGCTTGAAGACTTGTGTCTGCCCCAGAAGCCTCCAGGCTGCCAATCCCCAAACACGGCAGGTGTGAGCGGAGCACGCATGCTCCAGGTGTGTGCAGGTATGTGTGCGTGCACGTCTGGAGGGGGGAGGGCACTATCTTCTCAGGCGGGAGGGACCTCTTACTCAGCTTCCTTCTTCTGAGGTTCGACACCCGCATTTCAGGAAGGGGCATCAGCAGGGGTGCTGATATAGTAACAACTCCCTCTTGGGAATAATGACCGACATTTCGCTGGCTCAGACTACACTCAGGTAGACTCCTGCCTCCTTAACCAGCTCCCGTATGGCCCCGCCCCAACTCCACGCCGAGAGGGTGTCAACAGCAGAAGGCACATGACACAGTGGCCAACGGTGGTACCAGGCTCAGAGCACGAGCCTGGAGCCAGAGTTAGCTCCACCCTCTAAGCAGGAGTGAGAAGAAAAAGGAAGCAAAATGCAGAAAGGAGGTCACTTTCCCCTTCAAGTCCCATCCCTCCCTCCCTCCCCCCACCCCTCCATGCCTCCTTCCATCTGTCCATCCATCCCTCCCTCCCTCCATCCTTCCATCCACCCATTCCTCCATTTATCCACCCCTCCATCCATCTATTCATCCCTCATTCATCTCACCCTTCCTCTCTATGCCCACTCTTCTCTCCCTCTACCCCTCCATCCCTCCCTTCCTCCATCAGTCCCTCCATCCACCTCTTCCTCTATCCATCCCTCCTTCCCTCCCTGCCTCCATCCACGCCTCCCATCTTCCCTGATTCCCTCCATCCCTCCCTCCTTCTATCTCTCCCTCCCTCCATCCATCCAGGAAATATGTCCTGAGCACATCTGTGCTGGGACAACTTCAGAGGATTTAGAATCTCAAGGAGAATGTGGAGCAGAATTTTGAAGGTCATTCCAAACACCTTCCACCATGTGTTTTCATGGCATATTACAGTTTCCAAGTACCAGCACAGACATAATTTCATTAATTTCTCACACCAGCCATGGGAGGCAAGCCAGAGGAGTATAATTATATCCACCTCCCAAGTGGGAACCCAGGTAACTCCCCTAAGATGACACCACTAATTTCTGTGGCAGAAATGGTCCTGGTCTATTTCATGTTCGCATCTATAAATACTCAAAGGATACACACACACACACACACACCCCAGGCACCCCACACCTATGAATCACACACCTGTGAATCAACCTGTATTTATTTCTCTTTATATCCCCAGAGACCCCCGACACACTGCAGCCTGTTCAGACCCCCACATTCAAGAGCACAGCGCCCAGAGAGGGAAGACAGCCAACAAAATGACCAGAGTAAAGTGGTAGGGATGTGGGGTATAAGCAAGGATGTGGGGTGCAGGTGAGTGTGCAGGTGGGGACAGAGTGCAGGTGAGGACGTGGGGCACAAGCAGGGATGTGGAGCACAGGTGAGGATGTGGGGTGCAGGTGGGGATGGGGTACAGATGAAGAAGTGGGGGACAGACAGGTGAGTCATTGTTAATGCACATGATCCCATGGCCCCCAAAGCATGGTGGGAGCACAGACACGGGGCGCCCCGCACTTCGGGCCTCCCTTCTCTGCCCCCCTCCATGGCCTGCTGCAGCCACAGGTGGGTCCCTTCGCTCTGACTCCCTTCCTCCTCTACTCGTCTCCCGCTTCCCCTTCCCCAGGGACGCCCACAGAGCAGACACCTTACCCTGTGAGAGCTGTGACTGCACTGGCTTTCGCTCAGAGGAGGTGGGGTAGGAGGAACCACTGAAATTTTGCTGCCAAGAAAAAATACAGGAATAAGAAACGGGTTATGAACGAGCCAACTATTTGCCTTATGAATACGCAGGACTCGCCATCATCCCGTTGTTCAAGTTCTCTGAACTTTTTTCCCCCTTTACTTCCTCACATTTTAGAGGAGGATCGGGCAGCCCTGTGCGATCTGCTCATCTAGGCAGGGCGTTATTTCCGGCATCGGACCGGGCAGATGAGCCCCCCGCTGCCCTGCCCTGCGCCCCGGTCCTGCGCTCCCTGTGTGTCCTCTACAGTAGCCCCGCTGCTCCGGAGCCCGGAGCCCAGAGCACACGCATGTCCCCTGGGGTCGTCCGCATTCTCTCAGCCGAAACCCACCCACGGAAGGGCCAAAACACGGTGGGGGCCAAAATCAAGCATGAGAAGAATCCGAAGTCGATGGGGGAGGGGCGCCTGGGGGGCTCAGTCTGTTGGGCTCAGGTCATGATCCCAGGGTCCTGAATTGAGGCCCGCATCGGGCTCCCTGCTCTGTGGGGAGTCTGCTTCTCCCTCTCCCTCTCCCCCCTGCTCATGCCTGCTCACTCACTCTCTCTCTCTAAGTAAATAAAATCTTTAAAAAAAAATGAAGTCTTAAGACTGGAAAATCTCCTAATGTGCCCCCCCCAAATAGCTGGGTGGGGAGCTTTCAGTAATACTTCAATATATTTGGTGCAGTCAGGTGCATGAATTGTTGCCAGCTTCAGGAGTGCTAGGTGTGTAGGATTTTGTAGCAAGAAGTTAGCATCTTGGGGCGCCGGGGTGGCTCAGTCAGTTAAGCGGCTGCCTTTGGCTCAGGTCATGATCCCAGACTCCTGGGATCGAGCCCGCATCGGACTCCTTGCCCGAGAGGGAGCCTGCTTCTCCCTCTCCCCTGCTTCTGCTCTCTCACTCTCTCAAATAAATAAATAAATAAAATCTTAAAACAAAAGGAAGAAGAAGTTAGCATCTCGCAGACCATTCCTCACTGCTGCCAATTTTATTCCACAGACGTCTGTGAGATGTCAGGCAGCGGGCATGACGTTGGAGATACGAATCATTCATAAAAGCGAATGCTTGCTTTAGAATTTCATTTAAAATTCCCTCAAAAATAGTATTTCATTTTCTTTTTTTTTTTTTTTAAGATTTTATTTCTTTATTTGACAGAGATAGAGACAGCCAGCGAGAGAGGGAACACAAGCAGGGGGAGTGGGAGAGGAAGAAGCAGGCTCATAGCGGAGGAGCCTGATGTGGGGCTCGATCCCACAACGCCGGGATCACGCCCTGAGCCGAAGGCAGACGCTTAACCGCTGTGCCACTCAGGCACCCCTAGTATTTCATTTTCTTACCACACTTCAGGAGAACTTAGGAAGTAAAACCTTTACTGAGAAAATGCTCTGCTAGCTCTCCAGAAGGCTCCTCCTAAGCGTCTGGAAATAGCTCTGTTTCAATCTTTTCCAGGCACTTTATCATTTAAAAAAAAAAAAGTCACATTCCAGAGCAGCTGCCCGTCTGAAAGTCAAGAGATCTAGAAGTTCTTTCAACGTCCTTTGTTCCCCAGGCCTGGAGGGGCCAGGACCGTCTGCCCTCGCCCAGCGCTCACCTCAGCTGCTGATAAGATTGCAAGAGCTTAGCTCCAGCCGTCCCGTGTTTGCCTGGAAGAGATATCAGTAAAGGTCACTCATTAGTAAGAAGACAACCTTGGTGATGCAAACACAGGAAGCAATCAATTAAAATTATTTTTCTAATATCACTTCTTGCAATTAAAAAGTAAAAGGCCGTATTGGGGTGATAGAAGTGCTCTAAAGGTCACTGTGGTGATGGTCGCACGACTCTGTCAATTTGCTAAACATAATTAAATAATATGTTAAAAATATATGTTAAAAAAAACAAATGACGTGTATGTCCTATAAACTACATCCCACAGAAGTTGTTAAAAGTGCATCCATAAACACACACGTGCACGTACTTGCTGGGAATGACTGCTTTTATTAAGAATTGACATAGGGTTAGAGTTTCTAAATCTGGAAAATTTGAAAAGCAGTCCAAGCTTCCAAGCTTCCATTTGTCCTTTGGAAACATTTAATAATAGCATGACTATATTCCTCTAAACATTCCTTGTTATGGAGATTAAATTAATCTGTTAAAAAATGTAATCTACTTATTTCTAGTTATAGAGGCTAATAATTTCCTAAATAAGACTGCTTTTTGTTTCAAGGCAAGGGGATTTTATGATGTATTAAGGCCCCCAAAATAGAACGCTACACATAGTTGTGTGAACACCGTGTTTCCTGGCCCCGTGCGCAGGAAGGGGTTAGTCTGCCCCACTGGGCACCGCACCGCCCAACCCCCAACCCCAGAACCACACCTGCTGTGCCCTCCGGCTCCTGTGCGGTGTGTGCAAAGGGTTTAATCCATTCCAAAGAAAGACTTACACATTCACATCATCTCCATAAGACAAGAAGCAGGGCAGGGAGGACTTTGGGAGGAGCAAGGCAAGCGGAGGCTCTGATATCAAGGCTCAAACCCTAAAGCCGGGAGGCAGCTGACCCCCCCCCCCCCCAGCTGTGCTGCCCCCAGGGAAGGGCTTCTTAACGGGAGCTGGCCTCAGGGAGTGTGTGAGCACTGAACGCATGGGTCCAACTCTGAGTCTCCCTGTCTGTGTGCATTTGGGGGGGGGGGTCCGTGATGGTGTTCACCAGATTCACAAAGGAGTCTGTGAGCCCCCTCCCCCATTAAGAAATGCTCTCTAAGGCAGATCAGAAAGGCAGCCCCAAAGGCCGAGAGCTGCACCAGCGGGATCAGCTTGGAATAGCCGAAAGCCCACGTCTGCAGGAGCCACTGGAAAGAAAACAGTGAAGCCAGAAGAGAAAGAGAACCGCCCGAATTGCACCACGGTCGGTTGTCATGAAAGCAGAGAAAACAAGGCAAAGAAAAAGAAAAATGAGTGACACTGTTTATCCAGGGTGTCCTGGGTGAAAACGCAGAACCCAAGGGACAGCGAGTTCTGAGCCCTCCTGGGGGTCGACCGGGTCACTCACCACAGCTGCGCGGGCTCCCTTCCTTCCCGCTGCTGGCCTGCTCAGACCCTCAGCATCTTGTCCCTGGATTGTGGTCACAGTGTCCCCAAGGCACAGCCACCAGTTACAGCGCCCCCCACCCCCTCGATGCTATCGTTCTACTGCCTAAAGCCCTTCAGGGACTCCCTACTGCCATTGCCCAAGGTCCAAGCCCCGCACAGCGTCCCTGGGCCTCCCTCCACACCCTCCTTGGGCCCACCTCTCCTGCCCGCTTTCCCTCCCTGCAGGCTCTTCTTACAGCCCTGCTGCCCCAGACATTGTCTGCTTACTCCCACTTACCCCCACCTCATCTCCTAGCACCCACTACCTGGGCATTTCCCCCTCAGCTCCCCGTCTCCATCTTGGACTTTGGCTTAGTCCCCCTACACCACATTTCCCAATACCCCTCCTGCAGTCCCAGGGACGCCTGGCCACCGACGGCACTCTGCTGCCCCCTGCTGGCCGCATCAGGTCTGGCCGGCTGCGCTGTGGGCTCTGCAAACCCTCTCTGTAGAGGCCAAGTAAGTAACCTAGGCTCCAGGCAGTCTCTGTCCTCTGCCCTGTGACAGCAGCCATACACAAATATTACGGTTGCTGGAGGGGAGGTGGGTAAGGGGTGGGGTAACTGGGTAATGGGCGCTGAGGAAGGCACGTGATGGAATGAGCACTGGGCGTTACATGCAACTGATGAATCACTAAACTCTACCTCTGAAACTAATAACATGCTATATGTTAATTACTTGAATTTAAATATAAAATAAATTAAAAAATAAAGAGTGGGCATGTCTGTGCCCCAATAAAACTTGAGGAACATTGAAATTTGAATTTCATAGCTTTTTTATGGGTTACAACTCTTTTGACCATTCAAAAACGTAAAACGCATTCTTAACTCACAGGACATACAAAAACGGGCAGAGGGACAGTTTTGGCCCTTGGGTCCTACTGCACCCCCATGTACTTGCTACTCCGAGTATGTGCAGCGCTGGCCGCTGCAGCCCCAGCTGGGAGCTTGTCAGCAATGCAGAGTCCCAGGCCCAGCCCCATGGCACAGAATTGAGGTCTGTTCGCTGCAGTATGGGAAGCGCTGCCCTGAGGCTGGGTCCAGCTCCCCTGTTTACTTCCATGTTTATTCCTGTGTTACCTCTTCCTCTATTCCCTCAGCTGTGTATCAGAGGCTTCCTTAAAAAGTACCATTGACTTTCCGTTAACATAAAAATGTGCGTAAGGGGGCGCCTGGGTGGCTCAGCCCGTTGGGTGTCCAGCTTCTGATTTGGACTCATGTCATGATCTCAGGGTCCTGGGACTGAGCCCCACATTGGGCTCCATGCTGAGCACAGAGTCTGCTTGAGATTCTCTCTCCCCGTCTGCTCCCTCCTCCCCCATCTGTGAAAAAAATAACAATGTAGATAACCACGGGGAGGAAATGCTGATAAAAGGACGCCCTCCCGGGTTTCCTGGGAGGCGAGGTGTTGGAAGCAGTGGCCCCCGCTGCGCGGCTCTGGCTGCCTCCTTGGGCCAGAGGCTCGGCAGGGGAGAAGCTGTGGGTGGGGGGCCGGAGCCTAGGCTTCCAGCTCACTTTCGAAAAGGCACGGTCAGCAGCTGACTGCGCTGTGCTGGGTGCTCCATGGGCCTTTGCTTCTTGGGTTGTTGCCAGGTGTCATCTCAATTTTATCAACAAAAACCGAGGCTCAGGGACATTTTGTAATAGGCCCAAAGTCCCCGTGTCCAAATGACAAAGCTGCCTTTTGCACCCTGACTTGCCTACAAAGCCGGACACACACAAGATAGGGTGGAGCGGTGACTGGCACGTGGGGGTCTACCATTCTGTCTGCTTCGCTCAAGTGGGAAAATGTCCACAATAAAAAGCAAGGGGAGAACAACCACTTAGAAACCAATGGCCGACTCCCTGAAAACTCAGATTTCTTCATTTTAGACATGCTTTCTAGTTGTCCTGTGTACCTTGCACTGCTTAAATCAAGGAACCAAGCCTGTGTTCTGGGGTTGGGGCATCCAGCCTTGGGTGTGAGGGTCCTGGGCGGCAGAGGGGCCAGGCAGCGAGGGTGCCAGCAGCGCCTGCCTGCCCCCCTCAGGCTCTTCCTTCTCTCCTAGGCTGCCCCCTTCCCCTGCAGGCCCCGGTCAGAGCACAGGAACTGCCGTCCTTTGCTTGCAGCTGTCTACGATGATACAACAGACAGTGAATGAACTTCCTCAACCGCCATCCGAGACTGCTATGCATTGAATTGTATCCCCTGAAAAGACATGTTGAAGTCCTAATCTTTTTTTTTTTTTAAGATTTATTGATTTTAGACGGGGGAGGGGCAGAGGGAGAGAATCTTCAAGCAGACTCCTCGCTGAGCACAGAGGCTGACACAGGGCTCAATCCCACAACCCTAAGATCATGATCTGAGTTGAAATCAAGAGTCAGAAGCTTAACTGACTGAGCCACCTGGGTGCCCCGAAGTCCTAATCTTTAGCACCTGTGACTGTGACATTTGGAGAGCCTTCGCAGAGAAAGCTAAGGGGAGGTCGTGGGGATGGGCCCTGACGCAACAGGACTGGTGTCCTTAGGGAAAATCTGGACACAGAGGTGGACACACACACAGGGAAGATGACATGACCACGGCCATGTGACAGCAGAAGCAGAGACTGGAGCGATGTGTCCACCAGCCAATGGCTGCCGAGGACGGCGGAGAACCAACCGAAGCCACGAGAGGCAGGGAAAGACCCGCCCCTGGTGCTGGCAGAGGAAGTGTGGCCCCCTGACCCTGGATTTTGGACTTCCAGCCCCCAGAACGGTGAGACAACAACACATTTCTGCTGGTTGAAGCCATCGGTACTCGGCAGTGTTTGCTGCAACAGTCCGAGGAAAGGACCTTCAGGACCCCTTGTGCTTTAGCCCCTGCTGCTGCTCCAGGGTCACCTTCTGCCATTGGGAGTATGTGTTGCCCGCCCCATTCGGAGGTCCTGGTGAGGATGCCCGGCGCCCGCTAGACTGCCCTTCCATGCTCCTTGCCCATGCACCTCCGTGCCCCTGCCAGGGGTTTACTGACCGGGATCCTGAGCGTGTCCCCCCAGATGGCCGTGCACAGCTCACTAACGCTCCCCTGACTGCACTGTAACCGTGTGCACATCGTGCTGCTGCCCCCCGCCCCCGACGGTGAGCACTCCGAGGATACAGTTCTCGTCTTCATCATCTCAGTGTTGCCACCACCAGCAGAGGCTTTGCCGTGCGGGGCTGGGGCTATAATTACAACAGCAGCAACCCGAACTATTTTAACAAGAAGCATCACCCCCTCATTCGAGCCAGACGACCAAATATGTATGAGAAAAAGGTCATCAGGGTGCCTGGTGGTGCAGTCGGTTAAGCATCCAGCTCTTTGATTTTGGCCCAAGTCGTGATCTCAGGGTCGTGAGCTCGAGCCCCACGTAGGGCTCCGTGCTCAAGGTGAAGTCTGCGTGAGATTCTCTCCCCCTCTGCCCCTCCCCTACCTCTCACACTCAGTCACACACTCTCTTTCTAAAATAAATAAATGAATCTTTAAAAAGAAAAAGAGGGTTACCATTTTTTCACGACCTGGCTTCCATGTGACTCACGCGTTCATTCACACCCACTGTGTAGAAAACACAGGAGAACTTCACAGCTCTGCTCACACGCCAGAGCTCACGGTGCTGCGCGGGTCCGTGCAGAGCACAGAGCACGGCTGTGGTTTCTAGATCCAACACCGGTCCTGCAGCTGACACACGCATGTCTGCGACAAGTCACTAGCTATCTACGCACTGCTTCTCAATCTAAAAAGAACAGGGATGAGACACCTTATTTCAGGGGCTCACAAAAACTCCGAGAGCATGGATGCCCATCTTAGCCGGGCTCCATTAGCCCGCCAGTAGAGGACCGTAACGGCCAGCCTACCAGCGCCCTGACCACAGGCCCTGCTACCCGAACTCTTCCCGCTTGGGTGACATGGGCACAGAGCAGCCTCCGTGGAATGCCCGGTGCAATACCGCCAACCGGGCAAACCACGTGGTCCAGTGGCCAAGCAGCCTCATGTCCTGAACTCCGGGATCTGTGTGGGTTATTCTTCCCCCGAGACATCACCGTTAACTTCCCCTGCTAGACCGTAAGGCCCCACAGCAGCCCTCTGTTAGAAAAGTCATACACAACCGTACAGCTATGTCGGGTCCGGGGCGGGGGAAGCTAACAGACCATCAAAAAGGAGGGTGGCCTGGCCCATGGCCACCTCTCTGCTGGGGCTGCTAGACGGGGAGTAGCATCCTAGGCAGGAAACCACACTCCGGAATTCCAGGCGTGACCCAAAGCAAAAGACAGGTGGGGCCTCCCCACATAGAGCCTCCCTGCAAACGATGCAAATGTGCCCCTTCCTCAAGATACTTTTGTCTACCCCTAGGAGTATAGGATTTTATTAGAACAACACATTCTGCTGATTCTTCCAGAAAAATCATCACAAGAAACACACAAGTCTCGGGTGCCTATGATGTGAACTGTACTCCCTTAGAGGTGGCTCCCTAGTACAGCGCTCAACCTGCACAACTGTATGTGACCATCCTGACAGTTGGTCCACACTGGCGCTTGCGTATCCTTGAAACTCTAGAAAAGGTGAATAAAAAACCAGGAATTTAAAATCAATCAATCAATCCAGGAGTTGCAGGGGGTGTTGGACAATTACGGTATGTTTTAGGACTTTTTTCTTTAATAGGAAAGAAAAATATATCCCTAGAACAATAAAGTTTTAGACCAATTTTTTTGCTCACATACGTAAAATGGAAAACGTCTCAAAAAATTTGACCTAGAAATCCCTCAGCATATAATCATGATATCCTGTCATAAATGGTTTTGGAGCTGGATTCCGGAGGCATTTTCAAATATATTTTTGTCCTTAGAGAAGCTTTGAGCTTAAATAGCACTGGGACCGAGGCACTGCCCCAGGATGAGAGAAGATAAAGTACCCAACCGTGAATCAGCAACTAATGCCTTCCAGGAGAACAGAAATTAATAATAGTAGATTTATAATCCTGTTGGCAGAAAATATCTCTCAGCCAGGGTCCTTCTGCCGCGAGACATTACTCTTCTGCTTAGTCGCAAGAGAAAAATAATTTTTTCTCCTTAATTAAGCTTCCGATATTCTATCAGCAGAAATCCTGGATGGCTTCCGTGTTAATAATAATCACCAGGACCTGGGCAGTAACTCCTCCACAAAGATATGCTTAGGACTGACAGAACAACCGGCCCAGCTTTGTTGAGGACCTGAGACAACAGAATATAGATGGCCTTCTTGCGTCGTTTGATTTTCTCTAAAAATTGAATGTAGGTTTTAGGAATCCTCTATCCTAAAGAATTTGGATATTAATCCCTTATCAGATACATGATTTGCAAATATTTTTTTCCCTTCCATGGGTCACCTTTTTACTCTGTTGACAGTGTCCTTTGATGCATAAGTTTTCATTTCGATGTAGCCCCATTTGTCCATTTTCTTTCTGTTGCCTGTGCCTTTGGCATCACATCTAAGAAATCATCGTCAAAGCCAATGTCATCTTTCCTTCTATGTTTTTCTTCTAAGAGCTTTACAGTTTTAGGTCTGTTGTCCATTTTGAGTTAATTTTTGCATGGTGTTAGGCAGGGGTCCAACTTCATTCTTTCGCATGTGAACATCCAGTTCTCCCCGCACCATTTATTAAAAAGACTGATCCTTCCCCCTTGAATGATATTGGCACCCTTGTTCAAAGTCATTTGACCACATATGTTTCTTCTGGGTTCTCTAGGCTATTCTACCGGTCTCTCCACCTCTCCCTAGGCCCATGCCACAGCATCTGGGTTACTGTAGCTTTGTAGTAAGTTTGGAAATCAGGAAGTGTGAATCTTCTAGCTTTCTTCTTCTTTTTCAAGAAACAAACAAAATAACCCAATTTTTAAAAAGGGCATAGACAAGAAAATATACAAATGGCCAATAAGTACAGAAAAAATGTTCAACATCACTAATCATTAGGGAAATGTAAATCAAAACCCCAATGATACAGCCACTATGGAAAACAGTGTGGAGATTCCTCCAAAAAATTAAAAATGGAACTACCATCTGATCTAGCAATCCCACACTGAGTAGATATCCAAAGGAGATGAAATAACTATCTCAAAGACATGGCTGCACTCCCACGTTCATTGCAACATTGCTCACACTAGCCAAGACACGGAAACAACCCAGGTGTCCTTCAACTGATGAATGGTTAAAGAAAATGTGGTCTATATTGAAATGGAATATTGGGGTGCCTGGGAGGCACAGTCAGTTGAGTGTCCATTCTTGGTTTCAGCTCAGGTCACGAATCTGGGGACGTGAGATCAAGCCCTGCACTGAGCTCCATGCTTGGTGTGGAGTCTGCTTGGATTTCTCTCCCTCTCCCTCTGCTCCTCCCCCTGCACTTTCTCTCTCTCTAAATAAATAAATAAAATCTTTTTTATAAAAGCAATATTAGCCATAAAAAAGGAAGAAATCCTGCCATTTGCAACAACGTGGATGGACCTTGAAGGCCTTATGTTAAGTGAATAAGTCAGACAGAAAAAGACAAACACTGTATGATCTCACTTATATGCGGAATCTAAAAACATCAAACTCAGAACAGAGAGTAGAGTGGTGGTTACCAGGGGCTGAGGGTGGGGGAAATGGGGAGATATTGGCCAAAGAGTACAAACTTCTAGTTATAAGATGAATAAGTTCTGGGAATCTAATATATAGTCACCATGGCGACCACAGTTAACCACACTGTATTGTGACTTATAAGTTGCTACGATAGCAGAGTGTTAATGTTCTCACCATAACAGTGCAAAATGGTAATTGTGTGAGGTGAACGATGTGTTAACAAACCTTATGTGGTAAATTTTTTGCAATATCTGTGTACATCAAATCTCAAAACAAAATCCATATACAGAATAAAATAAGTGTCAGGCTAGTAGATACCTAATAAATACTGAGGGAATGAGTTAAAACAAAACAACTCACACAATGAAATACTACTTCATGCCCATTAGAATGGCTACTATTAAAAACAAAACAAAACAAAAACAGAAAATAACAAGTATCCACATGGATACGGAGAAGCTGGAACCCTGTGCGTTGCTCGTAGGAACATAAAATGGGCACCCGCTGAGGAAAAGAGTATGGCGGTCACTCAAGATGTGAAGCTCAGCATTACCACGTGACCCAGCCATGCCACTTCCGGGTATAAACACAAAAGAACTGAAAGCAGGAATTCAAACAGGTATTTGCACGCCCATGTTCATGGCCACACTGTTCACAACAGCCAAAATGTGGAACCACTCGAGTGCCCCCCAGGGATGAATGGAGAAACAAAATGCAGTAGATATACACAATGGACTTTCATTTGGTCTTAAAAAGGAAGAAAATTCTGACACACGCTACAACATGGATGGACCCTGAAGACATCATAAGTGAAATAAGAAAGAGACGGAAGGACAAATAGATGATGTTTCCATTTACACGGGGTACCTCGCGTGGTCCAACTATAGAACCCGAAAGCCGAATGGCGGTTACTGGGAGCTGGTGGGGAGGGAGGACTGGATCGTTAGTGTTTAATGGGAAAGAGAGCTTCGGTTTTGCAAGGTGAAAAAGTCCCAGAGACAGATGGTGGTGATGGCTGCACAACACTGTGAATGTGCTTCGTGCGGCTAAACTCTACACTCAAAAATGGGTAAAATGGTAATTTTATGGTATGTCTATTCTACTGCAATAAAATGATGAGCACGGAGTTCTTAAATACAAAATGATTTCTCACTTGAATATGTATGTGTCTGGTCTTTTCAAAAATGTACTTACACAAGGAGATAACTCAATGTCCAATGGTCAAGATACTCTCTAGAAACTACCCTAATCAATAATTTGGTCTCAACATACAAACACACAAATTCTTAACGCAGAAATTCTATTCAGTTCCCTGATTTCACCTTGGTTTCCCATTCTGTTCATGAACAGGGAAATAACAATGCTCACCAAAATGCCGTTGCTTTCCCAGCTTATCACGCGGAGCTGAGGCCGGCGAACTTCCTGCAAAGGGTCCAGTTAAAAAAGTGTAGGCTTTGCCAGCCATACGATCTCTGTTGCAAGCACTCGACCATCATACTGCAAAGCTGGCCATAGACAGAAAGGAGCGGGCATGACTGTGTTCCAATAAAACTTGACATAAACAGCCAGTGGGCCACATTTGGGCTGTGTGCTGTAATTTGCCAAGCCCCAACAGAGCAGGAAGTATTAAGTAAAATAAAATACTGACTAGCCTAAGACCTAGCCCATGTAATCACAGTTTCCCGGCCATGTTAAAAGCAATGGATCAAAATCCAAAAGCGGAGAGGGAGGTAGTCATGACAACTCAGGACCACAGATGTAAACTGCCGAGCGTGACCTCATCATCAGGGGCGGGGGAGAGGGTGCAGAGGACAGTGGCAGAGGCAGAGACACAGAAGGGGTCCGGGTAGGCACACGGGCTCAGAAAGCAGCAGGGATAGTCTAGCGGCCTGGGGAGACATCTGAGCTAGGATACAGGAAAAAAGAAATCTGGGTTGAGTTGATGTATTCAAAGCACCTTGGACAATCTAAGCAATTCAATTTTTGAGTTGCTACTGTGAACAAAGCCAAAGGCATCATGAAATCAAAGGCAGCTAAACTCCAGAACCTGCCTCCAGAAGACCATTACCTACAAACACTGGGTGAGAACCAACGGTTTGAAGGTCAAGGGCTTACTTCGAAGGTCAAGGGCTTACTTCACGTGGGAATCATAAAATCTGACTTCACAGTCTCTGTTCTGATTTAAATGGACCGGTCTGAAAATCTGTCTGGGATACACGAAAACCCAATCAGCTGGGAAAATCACATGTAGGGCCCACACCTCCCCCTGTGGGTTTGTGTTCCTTTTGCCTTTCCTCTGAAGGAGAGTAGTGAGAAGGAAATACACAAGAGATAAGATGCCACATTTTCTTTAAAATAAGACAAGAGCATATACAAAATTATGTATCTGAGAAATAAACATTATTTCATAAAGACGCCCTCTCACGCACGTAAGTACGTGAACTAGGCACTTGATCTCTAACCTCCAGAAAGATTTCCTCAATCATCCCTGCAAAATCCACTGCTGAATCGCACGGGAGGGAGGTCTTTACTGAGCCAGCAAGCAGAGAGGCAATCAAGGCAGGGCTTTGCGACAGGGTCGCCGCTATTTACTCATACTGACTTCTTTTAATTTGTGAGCCTGAGTGCTCCAACCCGCACACAGCCAGCCCTGCTGGCTCTTCTCACAGCCCTGCAATCAGACGGGCCATATTCACGCTGCCAGTATAGAAGAGAAAGTCACATGAAGAATTAAATCACATTACTGGGAGGGGGTGATAAAACTTCTTTTCCTTCATGATTATGAGACGTAATGTGGCCCTGGTTAGGTGTAACGTGGATCATTGAGACCATTACCAGACGCTATATTAAGGTACAGCCTTCCTAAATCATTTTATTTCCCAATTACTAGCCATGGAGTGAAAGTCACAACAGATTGTTTATATATAACATTTAACCTTTCTGAAACTTGGAAAAAATATTAGTATTAAAAGTACTAGTATTGTCATCTTTCTGCTGTTGAACTCAAATATCAAGCAATAAAATGTTTTGCATTTGGTTGCAAATCATGGTTGCAAAAAAACCAAAAAACAAAAAACAGAAGTAAAACATGCATTCGCAGCAAGGAGCCAGAAGAGGGCACTGTCTTTATAAGCTTAGCAGATGCCAAAAAACAAATAGATTGGCTTTCGGTTTCAGTTCTCTAAGTTATTAGTGATCTGGAAAAGTGTCATCATAGCTTATAATATTTGCTACTTTACCACTGGCTCTCAAAATGCACAAAAAATTACATGGGTACTTGTTAAATACACACTCTTGAGTCACACCTTGTCCCACGGAATTGGGAACTTTGAATTTGAAGGAGCTTGCCGCTGACCCTGGAGCAGGGTTCCCAGAAGCCACAGTATAACCCTGGGCGCAGAGATGGTCCCCGAGGGTGGAGGGCGGGAGGTGATTATACCCGATGGCTGGGTAGCCTGCTGCCTGCCGAACACTGCAGACCTCACGAAGGTCTGTATGTTTGATCCTTGTGATGCATCCCCAGATGAACCACAACTACGGTATACAAGGAACTATTTTAAGACAACAAAACTGAATATGGAATTATAAAATCTCAGAGGGGAACAAAAAGCCAGTCTATAATCAGAAAGAAAAAATTAAGAAAAACAAAATACTTAGAAGATTTTTTGTACCATCTACCTGCAAAATAAAAAATTGGAGTTCATCTTTTTTTGCTTTTAAATCTTTTTAAGAGTTGGAAACGTAGCACAACAAACTGCTACAATTAATATCTATTATTCTTCATTGGATTATTACTTATACCTTGTCTACTTTCAAGGAAATTTGGGGAGAATTTACTTTAAATGGCACGCATCCAATAGAACCATTAACATAGGCATATAAAAAGGAAATGGGGTGACAGAGGGCATAACGATTCTTGGAATTCCTTCAACTGGACATTAAATTTGGCTCTAGGTTTCTGGATGCTAAAAAGGAAAAGAACTCTCTACAGGGAACATCACCTTGCGTCTCCAAGCAGCTCCATCCTTACTTCATTCATTCACTCACGCATTTACTCAGAGCTCCACCCTCAAATAATTCTACAGGAAAAGTTAGAGTTGACTGCATATACCCAAGAAAAAACTTCTTCTGTCAAAAAACATAAGGACACAGGTGCAGCTAACAGGACAGAAAAGAGCTAAGAGCCTTAATGTATAAAGAACTTCTGCAGAAGTCCAAACAGGTGGGACATACTCAACCTCGTTGGGAATTAGATGAATTCAAGTGAAATGACAAGAAACCATTTCAGACTACCAATGTGGTTTTATCAAACTGATAGAGTTTGGATTGTTTTTAAGAACAATTCCTACTGGTAAGGAGGGTACACCCTTCCTGGGGGCCATGTTCCTAACCTCTCATCTTACCCTTCTCTTTCTAGAAATAGTCACAGATGTGCCAAAGATTTACCTACAAAATGTCCATTGCACTTATATTAATAATATTAAAACTCCCAAAAATGTAATGGCAAAACCGGAAGTTCCCTCACTGTACCACGATGGCAATCTGGTTCAATAAATGACATCACATTCCAATGTTGGAACGAAATGCAGTCATCAGAAATTATGTAGTTGATGATGGATAAGTATATGGAAAAATGTTCTTTGTAAATTAGTATGTGAAGAAATGGTATAAAACTGTATATACAATTTGATCTCCATTATGTAAATCTATTAGCTTGGCTCATAAAAATTGCCTTCATTCAATAATTTTTACCTAAAAACATCAATTTCTTAATGGCTTAATCTCAATACTTTTAAAAATGTATGTGTAGTTCTGTGTGTATATGTATATATTTGTGTATACACACACACACACACACACACACGCATGCATAGACCCTCACAAACATAGATACATTGATTCACCAAAGAACAGATATGAGGTATACCAAAATGTTAACAAAAGTTTTCAGGGCGAAGTCATGGTCTTTTTAACATTATTTGTTATGCTTTTCTTCGCTTCTCAATTTTTTTTAATGAATATATATTCTTTTTACATTCAGAACAAATGTAATTTGAGCTCCTGTTTCAAGGGATAGGAGTTCGTGGTGGCCGGAGTGTGGTAGGACAGCTCACGTACCCTGCTCAGGGTGGGGCAAAGGAGCACACACTTCCTGAGGGTAATCTGGCGAAATACATCAAAGCCTTTCAAGGGTTCTCATGCTTGACCCGTCATCCTTCTTCTCTCCAGAGGAAATAACCAGAGATGCCTAGATACCTGTACAGGACGTTCATCACAGACTTATCTGTGATAGGAAATTCTGAATGCAATGATGCAATCCCCGACACGCGAACAGGTTGAATAAAAGATAAAGCATCCAACTGATGTATTTTGTGCAGTGATCAATGGATGCTGGAACACCTCTTAATAGCATAAGAAAGTGTTTGTGCTATATTGAATTTTAAAAGATTAAAGCCTATGTATAGTCTGATCACAAATCTGTTTTTTAAAAAAAATCTGTAAGTCTGGGGGTGCCTGGCTGGCTCAGTTTGTTTGTTTCTTTTATACCGTAGGAGAAACAATAAGAGAAAGGGATGGTTTCTGCTCAGGCTGACGTTCATTGTCTACTTTCTTTTCTTGATCTTTCCATTCCGGTGGAAACTCACTGGACAAAAAGAGAAACCCAGGAGTTCAGGTTCATTCCTATCCTATTCCTCTTCTTATGTCAGGTGGTTAGCCTAACTGTTTCCGTTCACTTCTCCTCACCGGAAGAGCACCAGAAAGATGATGAGAAGGTAAGGAGCACACGTGTGTGCGTGCACACACACACACACACACATGCACACGCATGCTGCACACAGGTGTTCTGGCAGGAAGGTTCATTTTCCTCATTGAAATAATGATATTAAAACTTTCAACAGTGTATTAAAAAGTTTCCAGGAGAGGTCTTCACAGAGTGATTATTGAGAAATTACAGAAATTTTACTCCCCACAGTCTTACCATTGATATGAAGTAGAATAAAAAAATGAGAATCTACCACCTGAAGAAGACCCCAGCCCCTAACAAAAAAGTATTTTTTTTTATTCTAAGAACAACTTACTCCCCAATGTGGGGCTTGAACGCACGACCCCAAGATCAAGAGCTTCACATCTACCAACTGAGCCAGCCAGGCGCCCCAACAAAAAATATTTTAAAGACACAAAACAAAGCAATAAAACTTAGACCTCACGCTGCCATGCTTGTCTAGATTATGCCCTAAATGGGGACGACAGCCCCAGGGAGGCAAAAAGGGTGGTTTTAGTGTGCTCCCAAAGGCCTCAGTACAGAAACAGAAATATACCTGGGGTAGGAAACTTTCATGGGCGGGTAGGATTTAGGAAAAAGTGTCAGCTAGGCTGCTTGGGACAGGAGAGAGGGCAGTGAGGAAACGCGTTGAGAAACACTGTCCTGGGAGACGCCGCACACACTTGCTCACCCTTTTGCTCGAGCATACCCGTTAGCATTGGACTTCCTTCCAGATTTGTAAGCAACTCTGCAGAAGCATCATCTTTGCTTGAGTAAGAAAAGTCTGGAATATAATCCAGGAGAGAATGTAATGCCGAATGAATGTCAACCTTGGCTAACAGCGCCTTTTATAAAAGCTGAGTGTCACCACTCCGACAAACGGCTTCTTTTTTTTTTTTTTTCTTATTTATTCGATAGAGATGGAGACAGCCAGTGAAAGAGGGAACACAAGCAGGGGTAGTAGGAGAGGAAGAAGCAGGCTCACAGCAGAGGAGCCTGATGTGGGGCTCGATCCCAGAACGCTGGGATCATGCCCTGAGCGTGAAGGCAGACGCTTAACCGCTGTGCCACCCAGGCGCCCCCGACAAACGGCTTCTTTTCCTTGCCAACTCATTTTGGGTCGTGGCTAAATAGCTTCTTTCTTTATCTCAAAGGTCATTTTTTCCAGAAGAAAGAAGGGTTGCAAGCCACCCCGTTCCCTCTAGGTCAGTCTAGGCTCCTTGTGTGCAGTCCCCGCTGACCCACGTCACAGAGGACGTGTTACCACTGTGGACGGACGCGAGTCCCAGAGCATGCGGGCACATGCTCTGATTTGGTGACACATGCGTGTGCCTTTGTCTGATAAGTCGTTCTCTTGTCTGTGCAGCTCCCATACTGATGGGACATTGCTGTTACCAGAGAGAATTAGTTCTCCCCATGGTTTCCGGCCCCAGCTCCCAATTACACCATGACATCAGCTTTGCAAATACTTTATAAGATATCCCAAGTGCCCAGACCATATGCACACTTGCACTCATAGACTCATGACCTGAGCTCACTTCCTAATCATCAGCCTCTGCCGGATTCTAACACCGTTCACTCCCCGGGGCCTTCAGCTCGTCGATCACTTTGCTCAAGTATCACGAACAAGGTTCTGGGCTCAGCGCCATAAGGCGCTAACAAGATTTGAAAAGCACAGTTTCTGCTCATGGAGAGAAAGAGAAGTATGCAAATAATACAGCATGACGCACTTTCCATGATTATGGGAGAGATGGACAAACCAGACCTGCTGTGTTTTGGAGGAGGGAGAGCTCACTCCCACAAGCAGGAAGTCGGGGAGACTCCAGGAGTTCTGCCGTGAGAGCTGGGGTACCGAGGGGAGCTCACGATGAGAGGTGCTGAGCAGCGTGGGCCAAAGGGAAAGCACAGAAAGCACAACCAAACAGAACGGGTGAGAAGGGCAAGGCCTGTCCACCATGACCTGTAAAGTGTTTGTTTATGTTAAGTAGGCTCTGTGCCCAGCATGGAGCCCAACGTGGGGCTTGAACTCACGACCCTGAGATCAAGACCGGAGCTGAAATCAAGAGCCGAGTCAGATGCTTAACCAACTGAGTCGCCCAGGCGCCCCAGCCTGTAAAAATTTTTATATTCAAAAGTCTCAACACCAAATATTTTAAAACTAAGAGTACATCATTTTACTTTAGGAAATAAACTCAAGAGCACTTACCTTCAGTTGGAAATTTCTTGGCTCGTTCCTCAAAGAACCATTCTCCCGTTTTTATTTTCACATTTCTGAAAAACAAGCAGAAAGGAAGCCTCAGACAGAGACGTGGATGGTGCTGCATTTGGCTCCTAAGAGGTAAGTAGACAGTGTCATGTGAGATTCATCTTGCAAGGGTCTTCAGAGTTCACATTTCTGGCCCCAACCCCTGCTTTACAGATCTCCTGTAGAGGTCCAGTGATCTGCCCAGTTAGCAGCAAAGCTGGGAGTCTCTGCGGGTCTATTTTATCCTATATGTAGCATGTACATGCAATGTGTACATACTAACATATGTGTGTGACCAGCACATACTAAGTACTTCATGTTTTCTGAATGAACATACAAGGAGAAACAAAATTACCATAAAAATGGTCAATTTACTATGTTTACAGCAGTAAACAACGGCATGAAGGATAGTCAACAAAAAATCCCATGCAGTCTATTTGGCCAGGACGGAGATCATCCCCAGGATAGGTTAAGGTTAGTTAACCACAATGTTTCCTAAGAGCTAAGAGTAGACGAGAAGTTTCCTGGAAGGACCTGAAGTCTGGAATGTGGGATCCATGTGCTTCGTGGAGATCAGGGGCACCTGGGTCCGAGTGGACCACGTGAGAAATGGCTTCTTCTCGGCCAGCTGCTCTGCCAGCAGCTTCCAGGGTCCCTCTGTATCCCTGCATCTCCTTCAGTCTCGGGGGAGGAACAGGGCCGTTTGTATCTCACTGCTTGAAACCAAAGGTCCCCAATGCCTTGTGCTCTTGACAGTTCCTGAATTTCTGGAGAAGCCACCCTCAGCTTCAAAAAGCCTTGGCAATACAGAATTGTTAACATCCTCTTCGGATGTAAAAAGTAAACACATAGATACTACAAGTTTTTCACACCCTTAAAATAATGTGCCACAAAACTTGCCAATTCCTGGATTATGAAAGTTCAAGAAAAATTAAAACGTCAACTTGGCAATTCTTGTCTATAAAGTATTCACTGAAATAAGTTCTCCATTAGGTTCTTTTAGGCTATATATGAACTCAAATGGATTTTGCTAAGCTAATGCTTACAACTGCTATAAATGTTAAATCAATTCACAAATATATGCCCAACTACATGTTTTTAAAATACCCTCTTTCTCTACGGACTTCTAGTAGTTGTTAGAAGACATCAACCAGCTTCCTCCCCTTTATCTAGTGAGAAACTGTTATGTTCTCTGATGAGTAATTAAATTATGGTTCCCAATGCTTAGTGACCAGAACAAGGGGAAAATACACAGAGCGTTTATAGTCGTGATAACAGAATTTTGGTAATCAGTCGCTACCATTCAGAACCAAAATATATAATATGTTCAACTGTGATCTGTCTCCAGAAAGACAGGGAAAGTTTGCACCGTAAAATCGAACATCTAATCTACTAAACTGACCGAAAACGCTGAGAACTCAGCCCTTTGGAAGGTCCCCCTCCGGTGTCTGAAGGCAAACAGGGAATCAGAACCAGGTGGAGAGATTAACGGGGCCGGCGGCAAATTCACGCTCCTTTGGACGACCATATCTGCCACCTGTTCTGTGCCTGTGGGCAACTCTTCCACCTGACCAGCAGGCCGAGGTCTAACCCTCAAATGTGGAGGGCCGAGGACCAACATCAAATGTGAAACAGGAGGCCTCCATCTAATACATGAACTCGACCTCCTGCATTTTTCTTGCTGGCGGTGGTGACCCTATCAGCCCATCTACCCTGTTACGCTCCGCAGCCTGTTACCCTTGGGACCAAACGCATCCACGTACAAGACGGTGCTGGGTATGGGGCAGGGCCTGGACTGGGAGAAGCTCAGAGCTGGGAATTCAGCAGGGAGTCAAACCACGGCCCCTACAGTCCGCCGAGGCTACAGACAGCCTGCCCTGCGAAGCAGGTGCATGGATACGCAGTCACGAAAGGAAAGCTCAGCGGCCGGAGGGAGGGGGAAGGGGCAGACACCTGGGTAAGTGTCCATCCTCCTCCAGCCCTGGTTTCAGAACCTATGCAGTGAATGAAAACACCCGGCCCCTGGGGCTAGGTCCTCTAAGTGTACATCCCAACTGACTCAAGTGGGAGTTTACTTGATAGGACAGATCTCGACACAGACTTCAGGTCTCTCGGGCTCGTCTGTGATTAAAGGATAGAAGGATAAACACGCCACGGTTGTAAACCATTGGCTAAACTGCATGTTTTTTGCATTTGAGGCTGTTTCCTTTGAGAACAGATTAGAGCTGGGTCTCCGCACAGTCCTTGCAGAATTGGCTATTCCTAAGCAAGGATTCCCTCATACGCTTCCTAAAGGCTCCCTGTCCACACCAGTCCCAAGGTACGAAAAGTTGCTCTTATCGCTGAAGACGGAGGCGAGCAGACCTTGCAGGGGCGGCACCTGCACGTCTCTGTCCTCATTAGGGCCCAACACAGCGGAGCCCGACACAGCCGCCAGAGGAGGCGTTGATTATTTCTTCCCAGGTGATGAATCAGAATCCGGCTCTGAAAGCTTCTTGAAACATATTCTGAGCTCGCAAGAGCCTAATGCTTTTACATGCCTCAGAATTGAAAATCGCTTCTTTAAAACGTGTTCAATCAGGGGCACCTGGGTGGCTCAGTCGGTTAAGCATCTGCCTTCAGCTCAGGTCATGACCTCAGGGCCCTGGGATTGAGCCCCAAGTCAGGCTCCCTGAGCAGCAAGGAGCGTGCTTCTCTCTCTCCCTCTGCCCTTCCCACTCGTGCTTGCTCTCTCTCTCAAATGAATACATTTTAAAAAACCTTAAAAAAAAAACTTTTTCAGTCAATTGACAGATACATCTCGAAAAGCAAACGCCTAGGGTTCGTGGACATAGTGGAAGCTGCAGACTTGCGGGAGCTGAGTTTGGCACATGACCTTGCCATGGACCCTGCACGAGGCCGGCTGGCTTAGATGCCAAGCACGGGGCGCACAGCGGTTCTAACCACACTTCTAGAGGTTCTGGCGTCCATTCCCACAGCCTTGAACTCTGCTAATGCTGCCATTTCATCAGCAAACAAGAAATAACTGTTGAAAAGCCCTTTGTAAATTCCAGCATACAAATGTCGAAGGATACAATGAATGGATGACCGGAACAGAAAGATCGCTTGACCTGTCACCAACAGAGCAAGCAGTGAGCCGAACAGGCCTGTTGGAATGCAGTTTTACTTTGCATCTAAATTACTTGCATCTGCGGATGGTTAACTGTCCCATCCACACCTTTTGCTCTTCAAAAAGTCAGCATGATGGCCCTCGAGTTGCTTGATGTATTTTCCACCATGCAACGGCCAAGAGGTGGAAAACTGGTCTGCAGAGTCAGGATTCTGGGAACGCCTACAGAGGCCCCTTTCCCGGGCAGTTCTGCTCTCCAACCAGTGTCCTGATGGCCAGGAAGCCTCAGGAGGACCCTGGTGGCTTATCAGACGAACAAGCTGCGAAAAGTCCAAATGAAGAAGCCGGATATTGTAAAACTGAGACCCACCTCCCTGCTCTGTGCTAGCCTGCCCACCTGTTGGGTAATTCCCAGCTCAAGTAGTCTTAGGCAAGCATACAGCGGAATTTTATTTTTTTACTTCAAATAATCTCACATCTAAGATGGTTTTTAGTTACAAAGCAAAACAGTGAGGCTTTTTCCTGCCAGCTCAGTTGATCTACTTTCAACGTTTTTACAGGAAAAAAAGACTGATCACAGTGATTAAATCCTAGGTAACTAGGGGAAGACTCAGAGAATGAAGATGAAGATAAAGAAATGATTGTATCGAGCTGCTGCCACCCCTTCTTGCAACACATTAGCAACTCGCCCTCACTTGACCTCAGAGAGAAGACAGGTGCCCCCGGGTCATACTCAGGGCTGTATTCACAGCCCCAAGCGTTACAGGGGCGCATGGCAGGGGCCAGTGAATCCGTGTGGGTTGGTGAATGAGTTAAAGGCCCGAGCTCTGTGGGCAGCACCCTGAGAACTGAAGGGAGCTGGGATCCTGGGTGCACTGAGATCTAATGTGTGTTGGCCCCTCTAAGCACGTGGGGTGGGGGTCACGGACTCAGGCACCAGGCAGAGACTGCAAACGAGGGAAGCAAGCCCTCGGAGGGGTGGGGACTGTGGTGAGCTGGAGAACCTGTGGCCCATTTTAAGGCATTAACACGATACATATGAGACTTCACGCAGACCAAACACACAAGGCCCAGGGGCTGTCAGCAGCCTGTTGGCCACGCGTTTGTGATTCTTGGTTTGTTCCACCAGATAACTAGTTGACAAAAGTGAGAAAAATTCGACCGTAGCCAGACAGAGCTGCGCTTGAGGCCTCGACAAGAAAACCCGGGTTCGATGCTGGGCACCACCCTATCTTCCCCAGAGATCTAGGAAGGGCCGCCCTCCACCAAAGGGGCCACAGGAAGGGTGAGAAACAAGGGGCCTGTGCTTGTTGGCAATTCCTCAACCTGAAGAGACAACCAAGGCCTCTGAAAAAATGCCGAAGACTTCTCGGGACACATAGCACTGGGGGAACAAGGGCACCTTTCTGAAAGCGCTTTGTCTTCAAAAGCACCTAACACCCGCCTGTAGGAGAAGGAGACAGAAAGATAGGAGGAGGACCAGGCTGACTCGAAGAGACATCAGACGAGAACCAAGACAAATCTAGGAAACGACACAAAAGCAGAACAGACTGTCTGTCAACAAGCAGGAGCAGAACGGAGAGGCTGGAAAGCTGAATCAGGGAGCTGACCCAGTAGACGTGCTTTTCCAGAACATGAACAGAAAAGGAAAAGACATTAGATGATGGAGGACAGAGAACAAAGCCAACCTATGTATTAAAAGTTATTCCCTAAGAAGCAAGGGCAAGTGGCATAAAAGATGATCAGAGGAATCATACCCGATGGAAGAAAATGTTACTGAGTTAAAACCCAAGCAAACCTTCACCTCACACCCATTACAGTGGCTACTATCAAAAACAAAACAAAACAAGACAACCTGAAATGAACAAGAATGGACGAAGATGTGAAGAAACGGGACCCTTGTGAACTGTTGGTGGGTTTTTAAATGGTGCAGCTACTATGGGAAACAGTATGAAAAAATTAAACTATAAAATATAGTTTATAAATTATAGTATATAAAACTTAAAATATAAGTACCATATGAGTCACTTCTGGGTCTCTCTCCAAAAGAACTGAAAGCAGGGTTTCTTAGATGTTTACACACCTGTGTTCACAGCAGCACCATTCACAATAGCCAAAGGATAGAATTAACCCAAGTGTCCGCCAATGAACGAATGGGCAAACAAAATGTGACATATACTCATGATGGAATATATCCCTTGAATACACAGCCTTAAGAAGGAAGGAAACTTGCAGTAAGCTACAACACCGAGGAAGCTTGAGGACATTCTGCTAAGTGAAATGAGCCAGTCGTAAAAAGACATACACAGTATGATTCTACTTAGACGAGCACCTAGAAACCTGCAAATTCAGAGAAACAGAACAAAGAACGCTGGCTTCCAGTGGGAGGAAGAAATAGGGAGTCGTTGTTTAACAGGTATAAAGTTTCGGTTCTGTGAGATGGAAAAGTTCTGGAGACGAACGGTGCTGACGGTTGCACGAAGATGTGAACAGACTTAATGCCCCTAAACTGTAGGTTGAAAAAGCTAAGATAGTAAATTTTATGTTATATGTATTTTACCACAATTAAGTGATTTTTAAAATTTTTTTAGGATTTATTTATTATTTGAGAGAGAGAGAGGGTGCATTGGGGAGAGGGGCAGAGGGAGAAAGAGAGAAAGTCTCAAGCAGACTCCACACTGAACTTGGAGCCCCACGTGGGGCCGAGCCCCACATGGGGCCAAACCCCATGACCCTGAGATCATGACTTGAACCTTTAAAGAAGCCAATGCTTAACCAACTGCACCACCCAGGTACCCCTAAAAATATATATTTTTTAAAACAAGCAAATCCAAGGGATAGGCAGCTCAAAGGAACTTTATGCCATAAAACCAGCACAGAGGAGCTCACACGCAGACATGGATGAGGAACTATTGTTAATTACAAGGATACAGAAAAAAAGCCAATGTTTGTAACACATAAACTCAGATGATCACTAAAGAAATAAAAATAAAAATAGCTTCAGATGTCTCTGTCACATTAAATTCCAAAAGACAATGAGAACACATTTCCTGAACTTAGAGATGAAAAGGTTGGGACCTAAGATTTTAAAATCCAGTGAAGTTATTACTCCTGTGGGACGGCGATAGGGGACAACCTTAAATTTGCAATGACTCAGATCACATGCCACCCATGGCTCTTCTGGGGCAAAAAAAATCCTTCAAGGGGCACTTCCGTTGATTGAAAAATGAATCAAAATAAAGAACTTGCAAATTGGGAAATCATGGTCGCAGAAGATTGGCCATGAGTGTTTGTGTTAAAACTTCAAGTTAGTTTAATAATTGTAAGTATAATCATAAAACTATGCAGGTGACAAAAATAATTATTGAGGATGATATCATAGGACATGAAAGTAATAATTTATAATAATATAAGTATTTCAAAATGATGGATTTTTTTGTCCAAAATGCATAACATTTATAAAACATTTATGTCTCTATGAATTTCTGTCTCTGCTCTGGGTACCTCATAAAAGTAGCATCATACATTTTTCCTTCTGGCTTATTTCACTTAACATAATATTTGTAAAGTTCATCCATGTTTTAGAATGTATTGTCATTCTTTTTTGTAGCTGAATAATATTCCATAGCATGTATATATCACATTTTGTTTATTCATTCATCTGTTGATGGACAATGGGTTGTATCCACCTAGTGACTATTGTGAATAATGCTGCTATGAACACGGGCTTATTATTTGAATATTCGAAAGCGACAAGGCTGTTGTCAAAACCAACATTAAGGGGAGCCTGGGTGGCACAGCCAGTTAAGCATCCAACTCTTGGTTTTGGTTCAGGTCATGATCTCAGGGTCCTGGGATCCAGCCCCGAGTTGGGCTCCGTGCTCAGCACAGAGTCTGCTTGAGATTCTCTCTCCCTCTCCTTCTGCCTCTCCTGCTCATGCGCTCTCTCTCTCTCTCTCAAATAAATAAATAAATCTTTAAAAAAAAACCAACCTTAATATTTTCATTTTGTTATTTCAGGTGGCAAAAGGTTTTATAATATACTAGCTCTTAGGATCTGTCAGCATTTTTAAATTTATTTATTTTTTAAGTAGACTTCAGGACCACAGTGGGGCTTGAGCTCATGACCCTGAGATTGAGAATCGCACATTCTACTGGCTGAGCCAACCAGGTGCCCCAGCAACTAACAGCACTTATAAGAAGATTCAAATTTTAAATACTCACGTTTCCTAGATCAAACTGAAAATTAACCCAGATGCGTTTAACATGTAAGATTATATGTTACATCGGATGTTACGTGCCTCCTACCTCCTTCCCCAAGCATAAGACAACACAAATTTGCCACCTTTAGATTATGGAGACTTAAACACAAAATAACCATTTCAGAGGTGGCAAAAATCTAGGCGAGGCTTTGAGGATTCTGTTCAAGGTATCAGTCAAATTTGTACAATTTTAAAAGGGGAAGGAATAACTGATTTCTTATCTGATGACTTCATTTCTGTAGTTATAAAAGTACTGTTCATATGGGTGCAAAGTACATAGCAGATTTAGGCAGATGTATTTCTTTCCTTTTAAAGAATCACCTTTGTTAATTTCTTTTAAAAAATCATTAGGTGTAAGTTTGACTCTAACAAAGATATCACAAAATGTAATCCCATCATCACCAAAGCATCCCAAAGATAGAAGGGATTTCAGAGGAGTATGATATACTGAAGTCAGCTTTAACATTAGCTAGAAATCCATGGGCAACTTTCTTCGAACAAAAATGTCTGTTCTTAATTGTCTGCATTAATGGAACAGCACAGGAGTTGAACCATCTAAAACCACTTACTCCACACATGACTTCTCTTCAGCATGGAATGCTCTTTGGTCTGCGCTTTGGTCTGTGCTATGGACATAGGTATGCTATTGTGTCATGAAAACATGACTTCAAAGAAACTACAAGCCTGTCTGGGATCCCTACACCTGCCGGCACCCTTAACTCAGCTCAGGGTGTTAACCAAGCCAGCACCTCACCCCCATGCAAGTGCCAGCCCGGGGAAAGCAGCCTCCCCGTGCTGACCGTCCCTGTGGGCGAAAAGTTTCAGCTGAGTTGAGTATGGTGACAACATCAAGTATCAACGAGAGAGTCAATGATACAGAAGGCTTACTAATCTCAAAGAAAGGTTTTAAAAGCAAGGCCTGTGTGACTAAACAAGTACTGATTACAGAAGAAATTTCAGCTACAACAAAGGGAATGATTTTCAAATTATTGGGAAAGCGTTCCCTTTAGTAAGTACAAAATAAACTTCTCAAAAATAAACTTCTCTCCAAAATGTCCTGTACATTTCTACTTTTTTACTATATGTTATAGTAGAACGAGGGCTCCAAAGAATATTAAATGATCATTACTCCCATGTGGGCCAAAGGATTTAAAAGACTGTCAGGACCCTACATACAGTTACCACCTATCATATTCCTACAGAAAACATCGTACATATATATACCTTGTGAAACAGCCAAGCTGTACCGTGAGGACCACAACAGATGCCATCTCCAGGTCAGAACTAAGAAGACAAAGACTTTACTCAAAGAACAAAAGGCTTTTCCCTTGTGAAATTGGTTTTAGTGGTTAATCTCTTGAAAATGTACAGATGTCTAACTATGTGAAACATTTTACTCAATATATTCAACTTGTGAATATATTCATGTGAAGCACACGAATATAGTTTCTTTTTTTAATTTTTTATTATTACAAATATAATTTCTATCAGCAATGTTAAAAATCAGATTAGGAAAAAAAATCAGGTTTTGAAATAGAAGATAGGCAGCAAGGACATGGCCCTTTATCCTTGGCACCATGCCAACATCTTTCCTCACTGGCTCCCCTATACCATACCCAGCATTCAATTTCTTTTCATTATTTCATGGAGTTAGACCTTTTACTCACTACAAGAGCAGAAGTACTTGTGATAATGATTGCAAATTATTCCATTCTCATACCTGAGCTATTTGCCTCAGTGGCTCTGAAGCGGGGATTCAGTATTTTATCGAAACATGCGATTAGGAAAATGCTGGGAATATCAGTCTGAAATTTCAAAGATTATATTTTCCAAACTCTGGGAAGTTTTACTCTAAGCAGGAAACACAACTGCTATAAAACTTGTCTTGAAATGTCACTTGATTGTCAGTAAAAAGTATTTCACACATGCAAAAGATATAGTACATCTAAATCTAATCAAAAATGTATTTGAGCAACAGCAGAAAAAATCCCCTTGAGTAAATTTCAAAATCTTATTTTAACCCTTACTGCTCTGCAGCAATAATTCAAATCCCAACCGGAGAACTGGGAACGGGGTAATAAATGCCAAGGTCTGTAAATCAATTTGCAACTGGGCACTCTTCGGTTCCTCTCCATTAGCCTTAGGCATAGAACATCAGAGACATGTGAGCAGCCCAAGAAAGTATCCTGAAATCAACAGTACCGCTTCCCACCATTTGAAACCCTGACTCTAAAATCTCTGTTCTAATTATTTATAAATGGTTATTCCTAATGAAACAGAGAGAGAACATCGCAACGAGTATCTGAGACTGGTACTTATGGTTACAGCCAATTACAAAGCAAGAGAAAAAGAACACAGTTTGAAGGACAGATGTCTTGTAATTCCCCAGCCAGTGACTTTGGGGAGGATGAGCGGGTTTTTTCTAGACACATGAAATTGGATACTACTGCAAATAATTTTGAAGGGGAAAAAAAAAATCAGTGTGAACCTAAGTCATCCAATTCAATCTTATTTTTTAAAACCAAAGCTAAAGCAAACAAGCAAATTAAAGCTTAGTCTCCCTGACATTTCAACATGGTCCTTATTCTGTGCCATTTCATCACGGGAATTGTCAGTGCATTGGGGGGGAGGGACATTAAGTAAAGAAGCAAGGGCGCATTTACACTTCTTTCTCTTCTTTCCTTCTCCCAAATCACCCTCTCTTGATGGCTCCTGCTGAGAACAATATAGGCCCCCCACGACTAGAAGAGACCTTCACCCAACTCTGTTCTTCCTAGTCCTTTTCAACATCTTTGTTTCCGGAACCTTTCTGCTTCTTCTCTTTCGCTCTCAATTTCTTTTTGCCTCCAGCCTTATCACTTGATGCCCAGTTCACTGCGAAGATGTTCCTGTGGATCATCGGCCTTCACCTTCCCCGGCCCCTGGCTCCGCTCTCGGGGCACTGGCGCACTGCAGTACAGCTTTCTTTTGACAAAGCATCTATGCCCACACCCCATTTCCTGCAGCCTGAGATCCAAGGTCTTCTAAGTGGCTTTTCTCCCCACAGACTGTGGGGAAAGGGCAGAGATCTAGAAGGGGTGGGATTCAGGAGACCAGGGCTCTTGTCTAACGGACTCCCTGGCCTCGGACTAACTACCTTCTGTCTCTTAGCCTCTCATTTCCTCACCGATAAAATTAGGATAATAGTCGTTGCAGCCCCATAAGACTGTTTTAAGGTTTAAATGAAACATGCAAGACAAAAAGTTTCTGCACAGCAAAGAAAAAGTCAACAAAACTAAGAGGCAACCCACAGAATGGGAGAAGATATTTGCAAATGACGCTGTAGATAAAGGGCTGGTATCCAAGATAGATAAAGAACTTCTCAAACTCAACAACCAAAAAACAAATAATCCAGTCAAGGAATGGGCAGAAGATATGAACAGACACTTCTCCAAAGAAGACATACAAATGGCTAACAGACACATGAAAAAATGTTCAACATCATTACCCATCAGGGAAATTAAAATCAAAACCACAATGAGATACCACCTTACGCCAGTTACAATGGCAAAAATTAACGAGACAGGAAACAACAAATGTTGGCGAGGATGTGGAGAAAGAGGATCCCTCTTACACTGTTGGTGGGAACGCAAGCTGGTACAGCCACTCTGGAAAACAGTATGGAGGCTCCTCAAAACACTAAAAATAGAGCTACTCTATGACTCAGCAATTGCACTACTAGGTATTTACCCCAAAGATACAGACGTAGTGAAAAGAAGGGGCACATGCACCCTAATGTTCATAGCTCCAATGTTCACAATAGCCGACCTGTGGAAGGAGCTGAGATGCCCTTCAACAGATGAATGGATAAGAAGATGTGGTTCAGATATACCTCAAAGGCCTCCTGGAACCTCGACCCAACCCGGAGGCCAGCACATCCCACCGGCCTTTTGCTTTGATTGCCCCAACCTGTCAGTTGGTTTTGCTTTTTTAAAATCACTATCCTACAGCTTCCCCTTTCCTGACTTAAAAAACCTCCTTCTCTTCCTTCTGGTCACACGACGGATCCACTTCTTCCTAAGGACCGGGTCTCAAGCTGACGAAGCTGCAGGGAGAGGAAAGGCCCTGGGGTCCACCCCCCATCCGGGACCCCCGTCCCCCGTCAGTTGTGACTGTCACATATTTTAAAGTTTTACCGGCCTTCTCTCTAGGATGGAGGTCCAGGGTGGACAAAACCAGAGACAGAACAGACAGCTGCCAAGAAAGGAAGGGGGTAGAGTACGTGTTGTTATAAATTATTTCGTTCTGTCCCCATACGATTTCCTGAGGCAATTCACTCCTCGTAATGCAATTATCTTCGGTATTTTGAAAAGCATCCTTATTTCACAATAAGGAAGCTGGGGTTTTAGAAATCACACTTTGTGCTCTTAGAGGATAGAGTTACAGGAGCCAGGGCACGACACCCTCTTGGGTGCAGATTTCAACACGGGCAGCCTTCTCCGGAGACAGCCTCAGCCTCGTCTGTCCTCTCCTTGTGATTTTCAGCTTACAGTGAACTATTCAAAGACAAAAAATGCCAATGCATTTAATCCCTTACCAGGCAATGTTTACCATTAGCCTTCAAATACAAATGGTTGATTGAAAAGAGGGAAGAAAATCTTAAGACCTTTCTAGATGTTATTTGGAATTGTTACCACCTCTCTCAAGAGCCCAGGCAGCTCCCAGCAACTCCCTGTCCTTCCCTCTCAAGATAAGAGAGGCCTGAATGGCTTGAGCACGGNGCCCGGAAAAAAAAAAAAAAAAAAAAAAAAAAAAAGCAAATCTGAAGGACATTGGCCTCAACAAATCAAAGAGACATGAAAGGCGTGAAATGCGTGGAGTCAGCTCGGACTGAAGTCAGCTGCTGTCGAGATACAAGGTGTGCCGTTCAGGAGGAAAGAAATCTGGTTGAACAACTTCACTTCTCTCTCGATGAGGGACTGAAATTAAGCCTTGCAAAGGGACAGGAAATTCGAGGACATAATGTCAGGGGCCCAATAAACAGAACCCTCCGGACTGAGGGGGAGAGAAAACCCAGCCCCCGGCCCCTCGGTGTGTGAGCGCCCCTCCTGATTTTGTCCAAGGCACTCACACGTCTGCAGCAACACTTAGGAGCTGTTTGCAGATCCTCAGGTCTCTGATTATTCTCCTAGATTCACACCAGACCAATGTTTCTCCCTCTAAGTTCCACCCTGTCCTTGTGCGCACTGTCGCCAATGAACAGAAACACCCTCTCTTGTGTTGTCAAGTAATCGATGACCAGCCCATTCTTGCTTTGAAAAGTGGGAGCCTGAGCCCAACGGGCTGTTTATCATCTTCAAAATGGGTAATTCCAAATACCAATTCCATGTTAAAAAAATTTTTTTTTAAACCTCACAATGCCAAAAGATTGAAATATGTGAAGATTCAGTCCGGCACTAATAGAAAGCACACTCGTTTCTTTATTTGAGTATCCAATCTAAGCCAGCCTACCTCCTTCCCAACAGCCTTAAGGAAAGCTGCACGGGAAGATGGTGGTGTAGGAAGACCCTGAGCAGACCTCCTCCATGGACACCAGCTCGGCAGCTTCCCTCTGAAGATGCGAAAAGGAGCCGAAGTGCCCCTCTACCACAAAGGATGGAAAGACCACACCAAGATGGGTAGCAGAGGGGGGGACACGGACTCACAAAAGCCCACCCCCCACCCCCTGCACAGAGACTCACAACAGGGAGGGATCTCACAAGTGCAGAGTTTCTCCCAGAGGAGCGAGGGCTTTGTGCCGCCTGCCAGACACCCCAACCCTTGGGACCTGCACCGGAGAATGTGCCCCGAAAGGTCTTGTTTAGAAAAAGCAATGGGGCTTAAGTCCAAGGGGCATGTGGTCTCACTCACATGGAGACCCAGGACCAAAGCAGGTTTGAAAAGCATCTAGATTGTATGTGAAGGAGATTCATTTGCTAATCTGAAAGCATCTGCCAGAGGGGCGGGGGTCAGGGGGGACTCTCTCCAGAGATGAGCACCATTTCTGCACTCTCCCTCTCCCTGGCTAGCGTAGGCAGGTGCACAGAGACGCGGCACTCTCCCGCTGCCTTGCTGGAGCCCGCGCGCATGCGAGATGCCCCACGCTCCCGCTGCCTTACGGGGGCTGGAGGCTACAAGTGGGCCCAGCGTTCTCCCACAGCCTTGCTGCTGAGGGACATGCACAGCCAAGGCGTTCTTCCACTGCCTTCCTAAAGCCGGTGGGCACGCTCCACCCCTCGCACTCTCCAGCTGCCTCGCAAAGCCAGCAGGTGCATGCAGCCCCACAGACGACACCCATTGATCACCTGGCCCTGGCAGCCAGGGGGCTGGTGTTCCTGGGCTCCACAAGACTGTGACAATTGTAAAGACAGTTCCTGGCCGCCTACAACCCCCAGGAACTGAAGCACATCCCCAGTCTCCCTGTGAAAAAGGCCTATTTACTTGGCCTGGAGCTTTCGCCTGAGGGGCAGACTTCCTTTCTGCCACACAACCAAAGGTTATGAAGATGTTCTCAGAGAACACAGGCAGGGAGACAACATCCTTGCGCTCAGCACTGGCTTTGCTATGGCTCTCTGGAACCTCCTAGGAAGGAGCTCATGCACTCGTCTAGAGCCCTGAGTTTTGCAACTTCCACCCAAAGGACACCTCCGGATCTCCTGGTCTGGAGCTCAGGAGAGTTTATGGTTGTGGTCCCACAGGACTGTATCTATTTGCATGCTGTAAAAGCTGCTGCCTACAGCTCTGGCTTCCAATCAGCCTGAAACTAGGTTCTAACAGATCCTTCCCTTTGGAACACTGACAGATCTTGGCACACCAATGGAGCCCTATCAGGAGTAAATCAGGCTGCTTGGGCAATCACAAAGTTTGGAAAGATAACCGAGAGGTAGGGCAAGGTTAAACATCAAGGTTCATCACCCACACAAGGCCCCTCCTTTAAGATGGGGAGAGGTTCCTATTTAGAAACATATAGAAATGAACACAGAGTGGGATGCCTGGGTGGCTCAGTTGGTTAAGCATCTGCCTTTGGCTCACATCATGATCCCAAAGTCCTGGGATCGAGTCCTACATTGGGCTCCTTGCTCAGCGGAGAGCCTGCTTCTCCCTCTGCATGCCACTCCCCCTGCTTGTGCTCTTTCTCTCTCTCTCTCTCTCTCTGACAAATAAATAAAATCTTAAAAAAGAAAAAAAAGAAACAAACACAGAGAGTCAAGCAAAATGAAGACATAGAGAAGTATGTTCCAAATGAAAGAACAAGGTAAAAATCTCCAAAAAAAATACGTTACTTTCATAGAAATGGGTAATCTACCTGATAAAGAATTCAAAGTAACAACCATAAAGATGCTGACCAGACTCAGAAGAAGGCCAGATGAGCACAGTGAGAACTTCAACCAAGAGATGGAAACCATCAGCAAGTGCCAAGCATCAGTCACAGAGCTGAAGCACACACTGGATGAAGCAGAACAGATCAGCAATCTGGAAGGCAGGGCAGTGGAGCTCACCCAAGCAGAGCACAAAAAAGGAAAAAGAAAGAAAATGAATTCAGCCTCACAGACTTATGGGACGACATCAAGCAGAATACTGAGTCACATTACAGAGGCCGAAGAGAGAGAGAAAGGAGCAGAAAATTATTTGAAGAAAAAATGGCTGAAAAGTTCCATAACCTGGGGAGAGAAACAGACATCCAGGTCCAGGAAGCCCAGAGAATCCCAAATAAGATGAACCCTAAGAGATCACATCAAGCACATCCTAATTAAATGTCAAAAGTGAAAGATAGAAAGAGACTTGTAAAAGCAACAAGAGAAAAACAACTTGCAGCATACAAGGAACCCCCATAAAACTACGGGCAGATTTTTCATCAGAAATTGGCAGCCACGGGGCACTTGGGTGGCTCAGTCGTTAAGCGTCTGCCTTCAGCTCAGGGCGTGATCCCAGCGTTCTGGGATCGAGCCCCTCAGCAGGCTCCTCCGCTGGGAGCCTGCTTCTTCCTCTCCCACTCCCCCTCCTTATGTTCCCTCTCTCGCTGGCTGTCTCTTTCTCTGTCAAATAAATAAATAAAATCTTAAAGAAAAGAAAAGAAAAGAAAAGAAAAGAAAAGAAAAGAAATTGGCAGCCAGAAGGGGGTGGGATGACAAATCCAATCCAAAGTACTGAAAGGAAGAAAGCATCCAAAGAAGAATACTCCACCTTTCAAGGTTATCATTCGGAATTGAAGTACAGATAAAGATCTATTGTGGTGATCACTTTGCAGTGTATACAAACATGAGCTCATTACGCCGTGTATCTGAAATCAATATAATGTCATATGGCAATTATACCTCGATAAAATATTTTTTAAAAAATAATGCAGCGTGCCTGAGTGGCTCAGTCAGTTAAGCACCTGACTCCTGATTTCCGCTCAGGTCATGATCTCAGGGTCCTGGGATCGAGCCCCGCGTGGGGCTTCATGCTCAGTGGGGAGTCTGCTTCAGATTCTCTCTCTCCCTCTGCCCTTCCCCCTGCTCATGCTCTCTAAACAAACAAACAAATAAGTAAAATCTTTAAAAATAAATGGCGCTACACAGGATCAGTCTAATATTCCCCATGTTAAGATTCACTTGACTTTCTCTGGAAAAGATAAATTAAGCTCTTGAAAAACTTAGGCACCTAGTTACGAATTCCAAATGAATCTTAACTCCTTAGCCATTAAAAACAAATATTTGTAAATTAAAAGAAAAAAAAACCTTTTTATATAATAAAATTTGTTTTTAAATTACTGTAACTTCCGAGTCTAGAAACGTAGCTTCATGTGAAGCCCTCCGTGAACATTAACCAATCGAACTGGAGGAGTGACGACGCTTTGTCAGCCTTTGGTCTGGGACCGTCCCCATGGCCCGAGTCCGCAGGGGGGACGTGAACACCCCGGCCATCTCACCTGTCCTCGAAGCACACGGTGCACTTCCAGGCGCTGGTCTTCCTCAGGAACACTCGGCACTCAGAGCACACGCGGTGGCTGCAGCCCTTGCACACGGCCCCCCGGTTCAGCAGAAGCCCCAGCTCGCGCTGGCAGCGTGCACACGACTTCTCTTTGTACTCCTGGCTCGTGCTCTTTGCTCCTCTCCACCGGAGATGCTGCAAGTGTGTCTTCAGTTTCCTGCAGCCCAGAGAGTCAAATGATAAGATATGGCTGAATGAAAGGACAGATGCCAGACACACTCTTCCATGGCGAGGGCCCCAACAGTACCACCCCTGGCAAGAGAAGAAAGAAGGGGTTTTGGCCTCCAACAAACCCAGCTAACAACACGGCTGTGTGACCTAGGGATCTCACTCAATCTCTCAGGAAAGAGGCTCAGAGATTTTCTCCACAGTGAAACAGAGATGAGAAAAAGGTCACCTCCCACGGATGCTGGGAGGATTCAACGGCAAAGCCTAAAAAGTGCCTGGCACAGCGGGTTTAGCCTCTAGTGTTGTTCTAAGCTATTCCCTCCATGTCCAAAGGACATCATCACGTTAGCAAAGACAGAGAACAAAACAAAACAAAACACACAGAGAGAGAAAATGGCATCAATTTTAATACAGAAGGCATGGAAAGATCTATAAAGATATCCACACCTGCTATTGTCATTAAGTTAACCAATAAAATTATTTAACCGATGCTATGCTTTGGTACTGTTTTTTTTTTTTTTTAAGATTTTATTTATTTATTTGCGGGCAGAGGGAGAAACAGACGCCCCGCTGAGCAAGGAGACCAATGCAGGACTCGATCCCAGGACCCTGAGCCGAAGGCAGCCGCTTAACCGACTGAGCCACCCAGGCATCCCAAATACTGTTTTGTTTTGTTTTTGTTTTTGTTTTTTAATGGGTGGTCAGTTCACTTCCAGTCCCTATTTCCCCGAGACAATAGTCTAAGTGCCAAAGGACCCCAAAGACGTGTTATTAACCAGAACACTCTTTCACAAAATGTCTCTGCTAGCTACCTTTAGAAGAGAGAAGCCAGTCCCGAGAAGCAAGCGTGTATTCATTCAACTTGCAGGATTTGCTCTAGTCTATACCCTCTGGAACAAAGCTTCCTGACCACAGTGTGCATATTACTTTGTTGATATTCAAAATGATGTTTCTAAATCACTGAAAGCCCTCTCATCATCAGGGACAATTCCATTTTGTTCAGTGTATTATATTTTTTAGTGGAAGAAAGTACAAGTACACTTAGAGAGCTTGGGGATAACAGGGGAGGATAGAAAAAGGACATATATCTTCCAGTTAACCCGCAAACATCTCTCACTCCTCAAGCATTGGGTGGCCCTGAATTTTATTTTATATGTGTATTTTTCTTGGCAGACTCTAAAAGAGTTCTGCTGTTAAAAACAAAACAAAATGTGGGGCGCCTGGGTGGCACAGTGGTTAAGCGTCTGCCTTAGGCTCAGGGCGTGATCTCGGCATTCTGGGATCGAGCCCCACATCAGCCTCCTCCGCTGGGAGCCTGCTTCTTCCTCTCCCACTCCCCCTACTTGTGTTCTCTCTCTCGCTGACTGTCTCTCTGTCAAACAAATAAATAAAATCTTTAAAAAAAAAAATGAAAAAGCCTATTTCACGTACTTATTTTCCAGTCTTCACGTCCTTTACAGACATTGACAAACAAGGCATCGCCATTTGTAAGGGTGGATCTCGACCAGTAACAATCGGCAGCTTGATACTGTCTAGCCCTGCCTTATTAAGTGTTACACCAAACAGCGCGCGCAGTTTCCAGGCAGACAAGGAAAGAAACTTCTATTGACAGATCCGTCAGGGAACAGGCTGAACAGGTTCACATTCTATGCTCCCCCTCCCCTCCAAGCCAACTTGGAAGCAAAAGCACACAAAGAAAAAGACAGGAATGGATTGCAGCCGACCTGCTGTTTCTACGCTGCTTTCTCGGCTTTTCTGTGTGCCCTTGGTGACCCCCACCAACAATTTAGGCAACCCTGTGCTGGAGGTCTTGCCCTCGAGAGGTGGAGTAGAAGCCTACAAACAAGGGACAAGCAGCAGACAACAAACTTAGCACAAAAAGGCATTGTTTGTGGTTCACTTAAGAACCACAGAAGCGGCCTCCCTTTGCCCTTACTGTGGGGAGCTCAGTTAGAGGGCAGGGCTCCCTGGCCGCCACCCCTCACGGGGCCACTTGCAGAGGGGACGCCCGGTTGCCCCGTGGCCAGCAAGCAGCAGCGAGCAAGCAGGTGGCAGCAGGCTGCCAGCAGGAACACCCAGAGACTTGCACGCATGTGGGGAACAGCATACCGGATCCTTTCTTCCTCGATGTTTTGAACCGCCTGGTCTCGGTACAGGACCTGGAGGATGACCTCGCGTTCCAAGTCCTGGAGGGAATTTAGGCTGACTTCCCGGGCCATTCCTTCTGTCGTGCGTAGCCCCGCGTTGAGTGTCACTCCAACCGAGCACCCCTGTGCTGTGCGTGAGCTCAGAGCGCCCAGGAGAGCCCCACGTGCTTGAAAGTGCTCCTTCTCCTATTTCATTGGCGACTGTCTCGCTCGTGGCTCTTTTTTTCCCCCTTTTTAACTGCGTCACACTCCTCAGAAGAAGAAAGCCCCAAGAGTCTGCCCCTCAGCCGGACTCGTGGCTCCCAGAGCCTCACGCCACCCGGGGAGCTTTTCCACCGGGCCCTACCGCTGCTTCTGATGTCCGTCTAACCCAAAAGCATATCTCTTTTCTGAGGTTTTGCCAGAGATTGTTATAAATCAGGCACGGCTCCAAGCAGATAATTTCTGCAAAGCAGAAGTGAGCCCCAATCCGAGGGAACTTAGAAATGGCAGTTAGAAGAGTTTCGAGGACATTCAGAAGCTAACCTTCCCCTCCAATGCCTTCGGGTCAGCAGTAATGGTCATTAAAAGCCCAGCCAGCTCAATGCCTGTAGAAAAGACAACAACAAAATGGCCTCATTTTCCTGGCTCGTGTGTGTCTGCGGCATTAACTTCTGGACACACAAAATGTTCCACACAGACCTTTGCACCTTCTGCCATCGTGATAATGTAAGATTTTAAATTTTATTAAATTGGCCTTCTCATGTTTCTAAAAGCCACAAACTTCTAAACTTGAATTATTCGAAGATGAATCTGGTATCTCCAGTGATCAGAGAGGCATAAAGGCCCATGTTTAATGTACATCAGCCTAATTGAAAATAGATTAGAAGAACTCAGCGTGCTCAACACTTAGCTATTAGTTTTACAATTACCTTCAAAACTCAAAAAAAATCGATCAGTTGAGGATGTTTGAAGGAACATCCCACAACCTCTATCTATCAATTATTTATGGTTTTTAATGGTTTTCAAGGATGTCTTACGCATGGGGTCTTGTTTCTGTTTAATGCTGGTTGAAAGGTTCTGCTTACATTCCCCCTGCTTTTTTTTCTGCATTGGAGACACTGAGCTCACATGACCTTCAGTTTGTTCCTCCCCCCAACCAGGAAGATGGTGTTGAATTGATAAAACACTGGCTAGATGTGTATCAATGAAATGCAGAAAGTGTAGATCAAAGCAGTATACTTTCGGTAACGCCATTTTGCTATCAAATCGACATGATTTCCTTAGTAATAAGACTTCCTTTCAATGCTTTAGAAGCTAAACTTTTGTTGGGCTTCAACAGAAATTTGCATTATATTAATTTATGATCCATAACAAATTATTGAATAAGAGGTTAACAGAGCCCTAAGGGATCATTTTCTTTAAGAAAAAAAAAAAGGTTAAGAATCTCTGCTTAATCTTTGGTAGTCTGGTGAACCCTGTGTATTTAAATGCATAAAATAAAATACATTGAATTACAAAGGAAATCGTTTATACTGAAATGTTTTAATATAGTAATATATATGTTCATTGATGCATGAAATGAGATCTAGCAGTGATCTAACAACTACTGTAATTTCAAAATAGTGATGACTATAAGTAATATTTTGAGATATCTACAACATACATCGTGGCATGAAAATATGTGTGATTTCAATTAATGACAGTTACCAGTCCTTCTAGTTCTACTGTGGTTTGATGCCTGTATTCATAATGGAAAGAAAGGCTAAATTTTAGTTAAGAGGTAGATAAATAAAGATGTAATCTTTTTCCTATCCATGTTCATGGCCCTATAGGCTAAGGAGTCATGGCTTAAGGGAGTCTACGTTACTCCACTGTGGGACAAGTTAAAATGCACAGCTCACCCAAATGCACAGGTTGCATGAAGAGTAGGAAGACGCAGAGCTCTGAAAGGGGCACTCTTGGCCTCTAGTCTTCAGGGAACTACTCACCAGTGCCTGCCCTCAAAAGGCTTCCAATCCAGAAGGCGGGAAAAGGACAAAGCAACAAGGACTCTGGGCTCTAGTCCAGGCTGGCTGGTGTTCACTGTATGACTGGTGTAAAGCTTCAATCCTCGTTGCTCCCCAGTTTCTGGATGAACAGATGGAACTCACAGATCTTAGTTCCCCAAGGCTTGGAGTCTCTGGAAAAGAGGAAAGCAATACGGAATAATCAAGTAACAAATGATAAGGTGCAAATTGGCCCATATTTGGCAACTTTATGAGCCAATTTCTTTAAACTTGCCCCTTGGTTCTTCTTCCTTCTTATTTACCACTGGACCGAGAACTATACAGTTGACCTGACTCTCAAGTATTTTAAATGAACATTTTTGCACTTGGCTCAAAACACATGATTTGCGGGCACCGAGCTTTCTTTTCATGTGGTTTTTATGCTCCACTCTCTAGCTCTGGTCATGCGGTACAAGGGTGGAAATGACATTGACAAGTGGACTCACTGGGGGGGGTCCTGGCACACACAAATGTTCACTCATTCAGGTGGCTGGGTTTTATAGAAATACAGGATTCAGTTATCACGTAAAAACATTCCTCATACTTTCAAATCTGTGGCTATGGCCTCCAGTGGGAAGGGCCCTCTTCATGGGTGAGAGGAGCTCACCCTCCCCCCAGCGGCCACTCACTCCTACATATGGAAAAGTAAAATTTGGTTTATTTCTCAGATCCATCCATCCATCCACCCATCCATCCAGTAAATATTTATTGAGGACCTTCCAAGTGCCAGACACCGTTCAAGTGCTTAAAGCATATGACTTGACTAGTGATTTACACTCTATTCCATGTGTAACAAGACTATGATGTTGCTTATGCTACAAGCACATAGAGGATAATTAAAGTAAAGTCAGACAACAGCAGGGCGGAAAGAGGAGCTCATTCTACCCGGAACCTGCAGTGGCAGTCACCGTGCTTGAACATTAGATGTATTTCTGACCTTCCTAGTTGCCTAGGCAAAACCAAACAAAATGAAACAAACCAAAACAAAAAATCAAGGTGAGGTATATCATTCTGATAAACCAAAGGAAGATGAGAAGGACTTCCTCGAGGTATAAAGTGCATAGACCGAGAACACAATCAATCATTTATTTGAGCCATGGTTCGGCAGAAGAAGCAAAATTGTACTTGAGGGATCATCATTATGCTGATCTTACAGCTAAGAGGTTAGCGCCAAATCATAATTCACTGAAAGCATTTCAAATAGAGATCAAAACACGGTGTTTTCTGGTATTCCAAGGTGATGCTGGCATAAAGCTTAGAAAACCAGAGGATGGGTGTTTGGTATCCATCCCCATATTTTTGATTCTTGAGTTTCAGATATTTGATTCTAGCTTCTGTAAACCTTCAGTCATTCAAGCCCTTGGTCAATATTTACTACAAGTAAAGCCTTCTATCGTTAGATGGAAATTACTTTTTCCTTTAACCTGAAGGATCTGTCTCCAGATCCTCTCTAAACAAGGGGTGACTTTTTGAAATGGTGTTGTTGGTACTGTAGGGAGCATCATGCCAGGGTCATAAATAGGTTCTGCTCATAGCGCATCACCCCAGGATCATCAATCAGCAAGATTCACAGAAACCAAGTAAGATGCTTTCTCTTTGGTGTCCAGGGTCCTCCTAGCATCCCACTGGCTTGGTGGCTTGGATACTCCATTTACCACGTTTGAGCCACGGTTGTTTCACCTCACTGGGACGCACCCAGGATGTTCATGGGGGCAGTACCACACTTTCCTCTTTAGAAGTTTCTGGGGTGCTTTTGGTTGTGACAGTGACAAAAAACCATCTTGCATCCCCGTGCAATTGCTGACTACCTTACCAGATAATTTGATTAGAAAAAAAATTATAATTATTTGATCAAATATAACTCTTATATAAACACAAAGTATATTTTGCAGGATTTTAATATATTCAGAGTTTTCCAGAATGCAGCTATTGGGTGGGGCGCCTGGGTGGCTCAGTCCTCAAGCATCTGCCTTTGGCTCAGGGTGTGATCCCGGCATTCTGGGATCGAGCCCCACATCAGGCTCTTCTGCTGGAAGCCTGCTTCTTCCTCTCCCACTCCCCCTGCTTGTTCCCTCTCTCGCTGGCTGTCTCTCTCTCTCTCTCTCTGTCAAATAAATAAATAAAATCTTAAAAAAAAAAAAAAGAATGCAGCTATTGTGTAGATTGAAGGAAAACTATACTTTGTTTCACTTAGAACCTTAACAAGAATTGTTTATCATTTCAGAAAGTTGCATCACCAAAGGCAACATTGCTAGTAGTATCCAAATGACTCCTGCCATACGCTGGTAACAATCTGCATTTGTAGATGTCATATTCAACGTGATTCTATTTACACAAACATCGGACAACTTCACTGGATCTTCTAACATAGGTTACATGTCCAAGTTCACATTATATGGTAAAAATATATAATTTATAAAGTCCTCTTATTTCTCTTTTTATCACGATAATTGTGTTGTAGTCGTAGTAGCGTGTAGATAGATTTTAGTATACATGAATTCCGTTCTGGATAGTAAAAGGTGAACTACAATATATTTCCTATAACGAGTGAGCACGGAGTTTCATAGTTTTAAGGGGCACCTAAGTGGCTCGGTCAGTTAAGCGTCCAGCGCTTAATCACAGGCTTGTGAGTTCAAGCTCCGCACTGGGCTCCACGCTGGGCATGGAGCCTACTTAAAAAAAAAAAGTTTCATAGTTTTAAGAACCACTGAATTAGAAGATCCAATCATTTCATTTAATTATATAAATTAAGTTATATAATTCTCTTGTTCATGTTTCAACACATTATGGGGCTTAAAGGAGAATGGGGTTTGGGAAAGAGAGAATGCTTGGTTCTCATTGGTTGTTGGGTGTTTGGGGGGCTTCGGTTTATGAATTTGCATATGCAATTTCAGGTCTGATCTCCAGGTTGTAGTTGAGAGCTCAGAGTTCTTTCAATGCAAAATATTTGAATTATTTCAGCTGCGTTTTTTCAGTCCGCTTGAACGGAAGTTCTGGGGCTCTTTCTGAGCTTTAATCCAGTTAGGATTTGAATTCTTAGAAGTTTTGTGTCAACTGCCAACTTGCACAGTCTGCTCCGTGATCCATCTTGCAAATACTCAAAAATGCTTCACTGAAACTGTTCTTAGCTCATCATCTACTTATCCGAGGCAAAGTGCCCCCAGACTCCTGGCAACAATTTACTTGTTTTTAATTTTTTAAGGTTTTGTTGCTGTTGTTGTTTAATGAACTTCCTAGTCCATAGAGGTTTCTAGGGTGGCAGATGGAGTCAGTGGACAGCATTAGCCCATGGTAAACAGCAAGAAAAATCAGAATTTCAACCACCTCCTGGCATTCGCCAGGTGACGTGTACCTTTCCGTTAGGATTCCACTCCTAGTCACCTGTAGTAGAAACCATGTTGGAATAGTTTTCATATTCTTCGAAACATGGATAAAATAAACACGCTCCTCTCACGGATGTTTTGATTGTTGTGATGTTTTGAAGCAGCACATAGAGGTGGTAAAAGAATGATGTGGAATCTGTGAAAATCGGCTGCATGTTGCTAGCTCTGTGTTACGGACCACTGTCTGGGATGACAGAGTCAGGCGGGAGGTTAACATTTGTAACCCTCATGAGTGGGTCACAGGGAGAGCTGCCGGGGGGGGGGGCAGAGCGGACTGAGCCCCCTGGCTTGCACGCAGATGGCTATCACCCACGGGAGGAGCAGTGACAGGACTGAGTGGATGGCGAGGCAGAGGGAGAAGGCGACAGGAGGGGACAGGGCAGTCTTCACCGCAAAGGTGAGGCCCACCGAGCCTGGAAGAGGAGGAGGAGCTGGTCTGAGGAATGGAGAGGGCGCCTCTCTAGGTGGGGACAGTGTATTTACCAACACTGGGATGGGAATGTTGCATTCTTCCTCCAGCACGGGAGCCCAGCTTCTCCATTGCCCGTAAACCAGCTCCGAGGCACAAACATGGCCTTCCGGACCCCCCGCCCCCCGATCTGGTGTCGTCCTACTTCCGCATCCCCACTGCCCAGTGAGCGCTCCGACATTCCCGTGGTGAGCTCATTCGAGACTATTCCCCAAGCACATTGTGCATTTGCTCCCACGCTTCCCTCTGTCCACCAAAATCAAATCCATTCATAGGCAATAAGGGAACACTCGGGAAAGCAGGTGTGGAGCCTGACTGTGTGGGTGAGTAGCTCAGCTCTGTCCCTTACTAACTGCTGGGTGAGTTACAGAAACCTGCTAGGACTGAATTTCCTTATCTACCCAGAGACCTACTGCGCCTGCTTCACAGAGCAGTTGTGAGGATTACCTGTGTGGATACATATGCAGTACTCAGATCACCGTGGCAAGCATATAATAAGCAGTTAATAAACAGTAGCTGTAATTATTAGTAGTAATAGTATCATTATCATCAATATTAATCTTTCAAGGTCCAGATTCATTGCTACCTAATTCAGGAACTTTCTCCTTATTTACAATCAAAATTAGTCACTCCTTCATTATAACACCCTTTTCCTTCGTGTATTTCTCTATCAGGACCTTGACTTCATTCTGGCTTGTATTCAAGAGTGCTTTCTAGTGGTGACATTGGGATTTAGTGATCCCTCACCAGCCAGCAAGTATGTCCTTAATGTGTTGAGAAATGCAGCGAATGTTGTGACATGCCGGCTAGCTTGCAAACCAGGAAGCATGAATTCAAGCAGAGTAGGAAGTCAGGACAGTCAGGTGAGCAAGCAGGCACCCAGCTCTGAAAGCTTCAATCTTCGGGAAACTGAAAAGCACAGGAAAATCTGAGTTATTTTGGAATTTGAGAAGCATGCTACAAAGTGTTTTGTTTTAATGATCTCATGCAGAAAGTCATAGCCTCCTGGCAGGAGGGATGAAGTCTCCCAGATCCGTTTTTCTGAGATGCTCCTTATGCAGTCATTGTCCCGTTCACCTGGCAGGTTCTTAAATTGCATTAATTTTGTCCCAAGGAAAGAAGTCGGGCTCTGTTCTCACCTACAGGGAGCCCCGACCTTCTTCCCATTGCACATTTGTCATCTTGCAATGGTGTCTGCCTTTGCTTACAGCACTCCACAACCAGTCTAATTCTATGTAACAATTAAAAAAAGAAAACCAATACCACAGCACCACTTTGAAGGAAAAATCTCTCACAGCTGCTTAGAGAAGCCTTCTACACCAAACTGCCCCATCTCCGTATCGGTTGGGGTACCGGACAACCTGGGATCGAACCCAATTCCCGGGCATAGGCATGTGCTCTTGGGCCAGGTGCTGAATCTCTGTGAGACTCACTTTCCTGCTCTGCCTCCTCCGTGCTCTAGAGAAAGCTGTCCCTGCTTCACAGGGTTGATTCAATACATCATCCAGGTAGAGACCTAGCACAACGGCTGGAATGAAGCAGCCGGACTCAGGAACACCTCTTCCCTGCACTTTGCACCTCCTGCAGGAAGCCTCCAAGCAGAAGAAGCCATCAGACATTTCTCGGGGATTGACAGGGACAAAGGCAGCCGGGGGGCGGTGCTGGGGTCCCCTCCTAATGCAGCAGTGTACTTCAATCCATTCTGGCTGCATCCGGTCACGCTGCAACCCGGTGCAACTCCGGCATCCAGACACAGTGGGGCTGTGGTGTTCAGGGCGTGGGTTCAACAATGTGGGTTCAGAGGCCTTCTGTGAGCCGAGCGTGTGCCAGGCATTGAGGACGTACAATCAGTAAGAGCCGATCTCTGCATTCCAGAAGTTCACATTCCAGCCAGACAACGGACACGTGAGCACATAAACTATAACACACTGTGATGGGTATAAAAACACAAGAATCTGGGGCGCCTGGGTAGCGCAGCCTTTGGCTCAGGGCGTGATCCCGGCATTATGGGATCGAGCCCCACATCAGGCTCCTCTGCTATGAGTGCTTCTTCCTCTCCCACTCCCCCTGCTTGTGTTCCCTCTCTCTCTCTGGCTGTCTCTGTCAAATAAATAAATAAAATCTTTAAAAAAAAAAGAATTACTTGAAGGAGCCTTTCAAAAAAAAATAAATAAAAAATAAATAAAAACACAAGAATCTGCAGAGAAGGAAGATGCTCGGAGGGAGGCAAGAGTCTCCATGAAGAGCATGCCGAAATGGCTACGAGTGGGGGGTTCTTCCCAGGGGCTCATCATGTGGGACAACTTTGCCAAGGGGACAAAATAGTCAGGTTTTGAAATGACGCCGGCTTTCCTTCCTCGGCCTCACAGCAAAGCCTCACTGGCTCTCAGACCTGCCAAGAGGGCAGCACAAGGACCGCGGGGCTGAAGGAGAAGAGCAAGGAGGCCAGGAAAGGAGTCGTTCTCTGCCTGCAGGCAGGGGCCCCTGTCCTTCCACCCTGTCACCTGTCATCGCTGAGTGGCTGGTCATCAGCTCGCAGGCGAGAAAGCTTCCACACCTGCCGGTGACGTGGGGGACCAGGACGGTGGCAAGGTGGCAAATTGCGGGGGCGTGTGTGCACATGACCAGGACTCTCCGCGCTGCCGGGATGTTCAAGGGAAGCTGCAGAATGTTCTCAAAGCCTGAAACCCACAGCCCTGCAACAGCCCATGGCGCGGGTCACCTCGGGGGCCACAAGCCCCGCTGCTCTGCTCTGACCACAGTGGTTTCCTTCAGAGGCTGCAGCTCGAGAACACAGCCCCGCTACCCTGCCCGGGATGTAGGTAGGGGACCCGGGTGTCACGACCCCGCCCCTGACGCCACACACAAGTTCGTCCCTTTTTGCTCGAGTGTGTCCTTTGTGGAAGCCTGTGCAGCCACGAAGGACACCGGGGTACGTGGCTGAGGCAGGAGATGAACACAAAAGCGGTGGTCTCCGTGGTTCCAACCCCAACCCGGCTGGGTTCGTTTCTGCCGAGGTGAGGCCAGATGGGTGTCTATCAGTTCTTGTCTCTCCTGTCACTTCATCAGAAGTGGGTTTTCCAGGAAGCTGTAAAGCTCAAGTCCCAGCCTCCCCTGCTTGCGCGGCGCGTCCAAGGCCCCATCCCTGGCGTTGTGTTCGTTTTCTTAAGAAAGTCTCCACGACTTATATAAATGTCAAGTCCTTAATATATGAAGTTGCCTGTATGTGCAAATCTAGAAATCTAGAAGACCCGAAGCCTACCCGACATAGGAGAAAGGGGGACGAGCTTCATCTTGCCACCAAAACCCCCCCAAAAGTTCAGTTTTAGAATCAAAAGTCAAATGCTGACATAGAAAGCCATGATTTCTATGGCTTAAACTTGACCTCTTCTTAGGGAAGCATGAAGAAATGAGAATTAAGATTATTACACTATTAGAGATCCCACTATGATAATTGTCATCCTTTTTGTTGTACCAAAAGCAACGATTTATTTAGCACTTACTCTGGGTCAGTCTGACGAGGACTCTGCGTACATGACCTCAGTCTTCGCTGCAACATTGTGAAGTAAGTACGCCCATTTTACAGATGAGGAGGGCGAGGCTTGGAGCGATTAAGTCATTTACCTAAAATCACACTTGGATTCAGGGCTGTTTAACTTCAAAGTCTGGTGTTTTACTCAAGCAGAAAAGCTAAGATTAGAATCTCCCACTATCTTGGCCGAGTAATCTTCTTACACGGATTCTAACTTCGTGGTAAATCCCTAATATCCAGTGAGCATTTTCCTCTCATACTCTCTTCTCTTGCTGAGAAATGTTTTTGCAGGTTAAGAAAGCTTAACCAAAAGAAATTTAAATGACACCCTAACTAACTTACTTTTTTTTTAATTTTTAAAGTACATTTAGGTTCCTTGTCCAAACCAGAAATACAGGTGACCGAACCACTCAATCTAGGAAGTTGATTCCGAGCAAAACGGTAACAAACCATCACAAAGTTACAAGCCACAGAAGAAAGCAAATAACTGCAATAAAGCCAACATAAATACAGTCAAGACAAACACCACCTCGAAAACAGTTCACACCGTGTAGCTTTTAGATGGTGGGTTTTTTGGGTTTGGTTTGATTTTTAACAAAGTCTCAAGGACGTCCTTGAGTAGCACAAATGCACGCTACTCCATAAATTAGAAGTCATCCTCTGTCCAATTTATCAGGTTTTGTCTCCCACCTTTTCGGTGTCATTAATTTAGGCAAAGTGACAGTCACTGTAATCTCTACCTGCCTGGCCCTCGGAACAACCTCCCCGAATGGCCGGGCTCCCATACCCTCCTACCTTTGCATCGGCTTCACAGGAGACAGGGCCGCCTGTCCTGGAGAGAAGGAAGTCAATTTTTGTTCATGTTGGAACAACTGACGCATTTCTCTTTCCTTCCTGTCGGGCCAGAGCTGAAGCAGTGAACCCTCGGGCCCGCCCCACGGCGCCTGCGGCTGCCCCCACATCACCAAGGACCCCGGGAGCGGAGCCGCCCGGAGCCACGCCCAGGGGCTCCTGCAGGCCAGCAGTTGACGTCGTTAGCCGGAGGACAGACCACGCTGACGCTCCTGAAATGTCTCACTCCTACTGAGGAAACCTCAAAAGAGACTAGAGGCTTCAAACATTCACATGTGTTCACCTTTACAAAGGGTTTCACATTGACCTCAAGTGTGAAAGACGAGCGACACTTTGAAGAACAGCTATGAACTGGAAACAAGGCTGGCAGCCACTTTGGGGGGGAGAAGGGGGTACATTGTGCTGAAGCAGAGCATACGTGTGGAGTAGGACACAAATTGTAAGCACACGCTTGTCAGGTTTGCCCGAAGTGAACACACCCCTGGCGAGAACGAGAACGATAACAGCACCCCGGAAACCCCTTCATCCGCCCTTCCCAGTTACGACCTCCCCCACCCCCCAGATAACTGGTATCCGGACCTCTGACACCATTGATTCGTTGTCCCGTTTTGTGTACACGAACATATAGAATATTAACTCTTCTGTGTCTGGTTTTCAGGTCAGCATGTCCATCCGAGTCAGCCACACTACCTACCGCACGCGTGGTCAGAAAACCGGCCTCCGTGCCTCGCAGCCCAACTGTAACGCCAAGGCAGAGCTGGGAATAAAGAGGAACAGGGGCTTTCTTGCTTTGCCGGGCAAAGGGGGCTGCAATATCTCCTTCAAGAAACTGCCAGCCCGCCTGGAGGAGGGAGCTGGGGGGGTTCCAGGGCAGTACAGGAGCTAGCTGGTTTTGACAGGAATTGTGTACTTGCCCCAGCCTCCTTGGTCCTGTCTTTAGGCTGGTACTGGGATCCCGAAATAAAAGGCTAAGAAGGGAGGAAGGCAGGTTTGCGGAAGGGAGGAAAAAGCTTCCTTTAAAATCGCACTTTGCTGAAGCGTTAGCGTAGCCATTTTGATTTTTGTTCAACTTTAGGTTTTGAAGCGGTTTCACGTGTAGTTAGTTTGTTCTTGTTGTGGCCTTATATCGTACGGATATATAAAAAGTTACTCTGCTGTGCTACTGACGGGTGTTTGCGCAGTTCATCCTTTGGGCTAGTCTGAATGGTGCTCTTATGAACATTCTTATGTGGTGTCTGGGTGACTACTCCACGTGTCTGTTGGCTCTGTGCCTAGAAATGGCATTGTCAGCATGTGCTCAACATGAGTAGATGCTGCCGAATCATCCTCCAAAGTGGTTGCGCTAACTTGCGCTGCCAGAAACAAGCTCCAGTTGCTCCACATCCCCCCAGTACTTGATGTTATTTGCCTTTCTTATTTATCCATTCTGGTTGGTGTGTGCTGGTTTGATTTTCATTCCCCTGATACTGAGGGTAGCTGAGCACTTTGAGCATTATTTTATATGTTTATTGGTGATTTGAATAGGATATCTGCTTAGATGCAGGGCCTGTTCAAGTCTTTTGCCTATTTTACTATTGGCTTGTCTGTCTGTTATTGACTTATAGAAGTTCTTTATATATATAGGCTCAGAGTCCTCTGTCAGATATTTATATTACATAGACCTTTTCCCACTCCATGGACTTGTTTTTCCGTTTTCTTACTGGGCTCTTTTGAGGGTCTCAGACTCACTTTTGAGGGTGAGCTAGTGTGAACTCCAATGCAGAGAACGATTCAGGCAAGTCAGATGACGACCAAAGATAAGGTGCACTGTGCGGCCTTGGGAGTCACCAGATCTCTGAACACTCCTGGGCTTGGCTTTCCTCAACTGTAAATGAGGTTCACTTTGCTCATTCCTCTGGCTCTTCAGTTCTAAAATCTCATTCTTCCGTGGCCTGGGAATGTTGACCTGAGATGGTGCATTCCACCAGGTGAGGACCAGGGGTGGGCGGGAGGGGGATACTGGGTTGTGACAAGAGGCAAGAGCGAATTGAGAGGGCAAGCTTTGGGGTAAGACAGAGCAGAGTGACCTTGAACAAACCGTGTGACCTTTCAGAGCCATTTCCCAGTGAGCGTCACAAGTTTCCCTTCTTGTTTTCGAGTTCATTCCATTCATTCACAGATATTGATAATGAGCATCAGGCACTGGCGGAGTGACCATGGTTGGGGACCCCTGGCCCAAGAAGATCTCGGATACATAAAAACTGTTTAGTAGTCATACTATTATTTGTAGGCTAAGATACGAAGTAAATCCATTTAGGAATATTTGGAAGAAAATGTTTCTGGATTAGGATACCCTATAATAATTATTTTCAAAGTATGTGTATTACTTAGCTAGAGCTGCTGCAACGAATACCAAACACTGTGTGGCTTAAACCACAGAAATTCATTTCCTCATAATTCTGGAGTCTAGAAGTTCAAGATCAAAGTGTCAGTAGGACTGTTTGTTTCTGGAAGCCTCTGTCCTTGGCCTACGGATGGCCATCTTGTCTCTGTGTCTTCACAGGATCTCTCTGTGCCTGTCTGGGTCCTAGTCTCTTCTTCTTATAAGGACGCAGTCATACTGGATTAGGGCCCACCCCTATGAACTCATTTTAACTTAACTGTCTATTTAAAGACCCCCATCTCCTTATACACCTTATTTCCAAATACAGAATTTCACATTCTGAGGTACTGAGGGTTAGGACTTCAACCTATGAATCTGAGGAGGGACACACTTCAGACTGTAACAGCAGGATATAGTAAGAAAATATTAGAACTTCTATTTACATTTATTTTTTTAAAAAGCTAAAACTCAAACTTGATTAATGCTTAATAAATGTAGTCATAGTTTAATATATCACAATGGACATAAACATAACTTTGGGATACATGCTCAAAAATTGTTCCTGCTAGAGCGGCAAAATTAAAGAAGTTTGGAGACCACTGGCCTAAGGCCTCAGGCTACAGTGGACAGCAGGGAAGGGCTGCCAAGATGGGAGTTGAGGGGCTCTGGTGGCTCCGTTGGAGGAGCAGGCAACTCTTGATCTCCGGGTTATGAGACCGAGCCCCACACTGGGTGTAGAGAGGACTTACAAATAAAATCTTTAAAAGACAAAGAGATAGGTGTTGAAAATGAGCAGATAGCAATTAGATCCCATCTGAAACTAAAGCAAGGTGACACGGGGCTGACGTGGGGATTAGACCACAGTAGCAGTGGATGGGAAGAGTGCCAGAATTGGTGAGTGGGCAGGAGTTGGGCAAAGAGAGTGAACGTGATAAATCACCAAGGGAAACCTTCTGAACGCTCTGTATGGAGGGCTGCAGCCCTCTTCTTCCTTAAGTGTCCCTGCCTGTAAACTCAAACTGGTCAAGAGACTTGCTCTGGATAAAAACATGAGCAGAGGTGACCCCTGCCTCTTATGAGCAGCACCTCCTAGCCAGCACACGGGCCAGTGTTCCCTGTCCCTTCCTCCTCCCTCAATGATTCTGGCGTGGAGAAGACATGGACGGAGCCATAGCAGACGCTTGATGGTCACGTCGTATGAGTGACAAATACAGGTTTGTTGTTATCAACCACCAAGAGTCGAGGGCCATTTGTTTCTGCAGCTAACCCAGCCTATGCTGACTGATGCAACGTACTTTTTCACATACACAGAACTGAGCACCTATTTCATACCTATCATAGCATAAAAATCGGGGCGCCTGGGTTGCTCAGTCAGTTAATCCTCTGCCTTCGGCTCAGGTCATGATCCCAGGATCCTGGGATCAAGCCCCGTGTCAGGCTCCCTGCTTACTGCGGAGTCTGTTCTCCCTCTCCCTCTACCTCTCTCCCATGCTCGTGTCTCTCTCAAATAAATAAATAACTAAATAAATAAAGTCTTAAAAAAATCAACCAGTGAAGAAGAAATGCCGGCTGGAGGCCCCTACTGTGCCATAGGTTACCCTTTAGTTGTTGGCTCTTGGGCACATAGGGTCTCAGGGATGGGGCAGAGGTAGCTAGGGTCAGGAGGAAGAGGGACCCAGGGGCTCAGAGGGACTGCCTTTTCCGGGTGGCACGGAGGGATTGCAATCCTACCTGCCGGCGCTTCCCAGCTGACAGCAGATCCAAGTACCGTCATTTCTTAGCTAACCCGGTGCCTGTGTAATTTCATAGCAGAGGATTCTCGCTTTAGATATGTGTCAGCCACAAGCTTATTTTCTTTTCCATTTCAGCACTAAATTCCTCAGGCCTGAGTGTCTGGCATTGCCATCTTTGCCATCGAATTATTATTATTATTATTGACCTAGTGTGACTCCACGGTACATCCGAGGAACACACTCATGGGCACAGGGAAAGGCAGGAAAACACGAGCATCCACACAGCTGGATTTGGAGGCTGAGGGGCTGCAGGTCATAGACAGCACTGCGAGACCCAACTGTGCCTGGAAATACTCTTTTCTCAGGTGACACAGCTGTGCTGAGTAGGCCCACGCTTGCTAAATAAAGGCACTGGCAATGCCAATCCCTGTCTTGAAGAGTTTGTATTTAAGAGACTTGATTTGAAGGAAGAATGCACACACCATCTGCCAACCTTTGCCTAACCCCCACCTTAAAAAACAAATCAGAGATTCACTCCACTGACTTACCGCACAGAAACTCAACGTTACTCTAAAATACAGCAGAATACCAGAGATTTACGAGCAGCCCAGAGTCACTGTGTTTGTACGTTAGTAGCTAGGACGGACATTCACTCTTGGCGGACTGAGGGTATTGGAAATGGCAGCTAGTGGACTGCCAAATGCCCTGGTGATTTTAACTTCCTTAGCCCTACAGAGTGCACATCCATTAGGCAGAATATCCTACCATATCCCTGCATTTTTCCAAGCACTACAACATCACGGAGTCTAGAGAATTCAAGCCCTTCTGTTAATAGATAGTTTGTTTTCAAAAATTTGCCATAGAGATCATATCTCAGTAAACTTTGTAGCCTCAACTCCAGCTCAGAGGCTTACACAAAGTGAGTGTTCCATGTGCGTGTGTTGAACAAGTGGACAGTTTGGAAGATAAATAGACCAATCTATCCATTTCTGGGGGCAGACTCAATAGTCCATAGGCCAAGATCATTTAATGAATATTCTTTGATAGTTAAAATTGGAGAGCAATGCCCAACGCATAGAAGCTAAAGTCATGTAAAATTTTTAAGAAATTCACATTCACATGTTTTCTGTTGATTTATGCACATGCTGGTGAGTTTCCGTTACAACAAAGTCTACGCATTACTAATGCACTATCCCAGCCCCCATTCGGAACACTCATTTGAATTAGGAAGTTCCTAAAAGGCTGTGGAGCAATTTCTAAAAGATATCCCAAACCTCACAACATTCAAATGCAGATTGTCCCTCAGGACCTGCTCACTCTTGCTTTGCACATAATTCTAAGACACTTACCTAGTGGGCTTCCAGGTCCACCGCACAGTACCAAGAGAAAACTGGAAGACAGTGAAAAGACCCTTTTGGCTCAGGAGCGTGGTACCGCTGGGGTCCAGAACCAGGCAGGCAGGAGAAGGACACCTAAAATGGGATCTCAAGTGAAGCTGGGAATGTCAGAAAGCCAAGACAAAGGAATGTCAGAATTAGAATCACACGTGAGGCACAAGGCTGAAACGCTGAAACAGGTGAGTTGAAGCCAGATCTAGAACGATAAACAAAACTGAAAAGGAAAATATGGTTCAGAAAGGCTGCTTAGGTCAAGTGCCCAGGGCAGAGCAGCCCTGTGTCTGTCACCGCTGGGCCCCCTGCTCACCTGCCCTCTGCCTCCCACAGGGTGACTGGCGATTGTGTCTTTCTCCACTGGCCAGCTTTCTGCAGTTGGGTATGAGGCAGAACTGACCCCTGTGGGGAAATCATTCATTCATTCAATCAATTTTAATTATACACCTAGTTTTGGTGCCAGGCATAACTGAAGGGGTAGGTGACACATCAGCAAATAAAATGGTTCTGCTTGCATGGACTTTAGATTCACAGGGTAGAAACAACAAGGGTTTCCAATGGATTGAAAGTGAGCTCTGTAGCTTAATTCTACCACATCTCAAGGGCTTGTGGTCAGCTCTTCCTGGGGGGATGGGAAGTAGATTTTTAGCACCTGGGCTTTGGAGAGGTAAGAAGTGACAGTTTGATTTCAAGGACGTAGTAAAACCAGAAAAAGCAGTCCCCAAAGTCAAAGATCTTAGCCTCAGAGTACCTGCAAACATATGCCCATAGTCTAGCCCTTCTTGGAAAGTGCTGTGCCATTACTAATTTTCAGAATGACCCCTGTATCCAAGTGTCTGTTTAGCTCAGTTTGGTGAAAGCTGCCAGGAAGTGTGTAGCATTTCACAAAAATTTCCACCCAGAATGTGTTTTTTATAATGGTCATGAAAGAAAAAAAAAATCTCATTTATATGGAAAATTTACCTCCCCAAAGGAAGGTTTCGTTCAGAGCTCAGGTTTACTAACCCTGGATCTCCAGAAAGACTGAAAGCAATTTCTCGCGCTTCTCATCATATTCAGAAATCCCTTTCCAATTTGTTACTAGATGTCCGAACCCGTTTGAATGTTTAAATTAATCCACACAGTACAAGCTGGAGGGAAGGGCCGGACAGGAGAATGGCTTTTGTACATTTGTTTTGTTTTAGTTGCGGCGGTCCAGCGAGCTGCCGGGACAACGCGGGGTTCCCACGGAAACCCCCACCGGGAGGACGGGAGGAGGGGCGAATCCCGAGTCCCCAGCCCCACTAGCCGGGCGTGGGAGGGGCCCTAGAGCGGGGCGGGTCCGGAGAGGGGGCGAGGCGAGGCGCGGGCACGAGGGGCGGAACCTAAGTGCGCCTGCGCGGTGCGCGCTGCTCAGGGAGGCGGAGGCAACGCGCAAGAGGAAAGATGGAAGACTACCAGGCTGCCGAGGAGGTAACCGCCGGGTTGGCTCCCGAAAGGGTGGAGGCCGAGAGTCCCTGGCGCGGGTGGGCGGCGACAGTCAAGGGCGTGTGTGGGCTCCCGGGTCGCCTCCGGACGTGGGTGGCGGCAGTCCCCGAGGCAGACTGACGGTACCGGCGCCCTGCCCAGCGGGGTGCGGTGACCCCCGGCCGGCCTGGTCGGGGCGTCGGCGCTCTGCCCGCGGGGCGGAGCTCGGGGAGGGCAGGGACTCCCCGCGCGGCGGCGTGCGCCCCGTCGTTCTTCCGGGAGGGGCGCCTTATTCCTGGGGCAGGACCGCTCGCGTGCCCGGTGCCCCGCCGCACCTCGTGTCCGCCCGGTGCCCCGACTCTGCCGGTGCCGGCCGCGCCTCTGGCCCTGCCGAGCCCTGAGCCTGGTTCCGCGCCGGCCTGCCACGCCCCCGAGCGGCTCGACACCCGCTGCCAGCCGCTACCCGAACCTAGCTCCGTGCAGCCCCGGCACGCCCCGGACCCGCTCCACAGCCGCCGCCCTGCTGCCCCTCCAGGACCCCGCTTCGCGCAGGCGGGGCCGCCGGGAGAGTGCTGTCACTCGCTCCCTTTATTCGGCGGTGCAGCCCCTCACCCTGGACTAGGTGCTTCGCGTCCACGGGTGGGGAAGACTGAAGGCCGCGTGTGCGTCTGCTGACCGATGTTTTAACGCAAGACTCGAAAGTAACATTCACGCGTGACACGCACATGTAGTCACATCTTTCAGGTCTCAGGCTGTCTGCAAAATGCAGAAGGGCACAGGAGAACTTGCCTTTGTCTGCCGGTCCACACCTTGTTCTTCGGTGTGGTGCTTACGTCCACTATCATTTCAGCATTTAAGTTTCATTTTCAATTTGAGTTTGAGATGTCAGTATGAGAACTCCTATTTGTGGGGGAAAATAATCTCTCATTGCCTCAGTGAAGAAGCAGGGTAAAGCATACAATTATTTGCCAAGCAGAAAACATTTATTCTAACGGTGTGCTGTTAAAATGGCTTTCCTTCAATTTAACATGCATTCAGGGACTATAGCTGATGGATGATATTATAGAAAAATAGTTAACCATTTTCTTCTAAGTAATAATTCTTGTTGAAATTGGAATAAATTGAGCCCTGCATATTATGCGGCCTGTCAAAAATAAAAACTGTAGATGAATTTGGTAAGGTTGATATTTTACCATTTTTGAAACTTAGTTTAAGCAGGAATGGAGAGGAAACAAAAAATCTAAGGCTTAAGGACTGATGCTAGATTTTGAGTTTTGATCTGATTTCCTAAGTACCACACGAATGTCAGTGCCATTATCAGTGTTTGAATGCTGGGAACAACTGAGTGGATGACTAGAAGACATGGTTCAGGAGCACCTAGCAAGGGAAAAGCTTTTCCCTGTAATCTACTGTAGGAAAATGGCTTGTATTATAGTAATATCCGTAAAACTTAAAAAAAAAAAAAAAGGAAATGACACTGTTAGAGAATTAATACTGGCATTCTACTTCTGGCTCTCGCCAGTGAGATGCCTAAAGGACTTTATCATTGCAGATCTCACTTGCAGGTCTGTGAATTGAAGGGGCTGAGCAGAGCGTCTGTTTACAGGAGATAAAGCCCTAGGCCCTTAGAAGGATGAGACCTTGACTTCTAATCCACACCAGTCCCTTCTGAACTAAGCCTTTTCTGCATACCCTCTAACTTCATGTAAATACCTGGACCTTTGTTAAGACTACTCTCAGCTCATTGTTCATATTTCGTGTAGAAGCTGAAACTGCCCAGTGGATTGTGTACAACTGTACTTTTCCACTAAAAGTCCACTGAAATGCCCCGCAACCTTTTTCATAGTTTAGCCACGTGGCACGTTAGGGACTTTTCCAAATGGTTTAGGATCACAGAAGTCCCTTGGAAGGATCCTTTAAGCCTCAAGAAATCATTTAATCTGTAATATACTGCAAATTTTCATTCATTTGGTGAGTTGGCTTTGTCTCCCAAGTATGCCGCCTTCTGAATACATCGAGTGGAGGGCTTCAGACAGTCTGCTCTTGATCCGCCTAGAAAGAAAGGGGGCATCATTTAGGCCACGGTAGTCCGCATCCAGCAGGGAGGAAAGCTCACTGCCAAAAGCAGGGCGCTTGGGCGCTTCGACTTTATTCCACCAGGATTCACAATGACTGAGGGCCTGGGGCTGCCCTCTAGAAGGAACGTCCAGAGCTAATTACCGTTCGCAGGATTCAGACAGAACCTTGTACGCATTCAAATGTACCCCATGTAAAAAGAAAACCATGTTAAACTCCCGCCATTAGAGTACTGGTGGCTGCCCACCTCCCTGCTCATTGGGAGGCGCTGGTGGAGAAGAGCTGGGCCAGCAGCCGGTTCTGTAGTCCTGAAGCAGAACAGCGTTAAGAAGGAAACAACATTCTCGGGAAGCAGTATGATCATTGGATACTTTATCACTGATGGTGGATGAAAACAAAAACAGAAACGTCTCAAGTTTCAAACCTAATCAGTTCACATCAGGAGAAGTGTCAGCTAATTTAAGCAAAAGTCAAGTGACTTCGTTTAACTTCTGTGTTTGTTAATGCTCCTGGTAGCCAGTTCAAATGGATAGAGAGACTGAATCTAAAGTAAAGTCAGCCTTTTGGACCATGGCATGATCAAAACCAAAAACCTTGAAATTATATACATATTCTAGACTCCTTCCTGCCTCTCACCAGCTCCGTGATCCTAAAAAAGCCACTCAGCATTTCTGAGTCTCTAGTGTTTTCCTTAGTAAAATGAAAAATTTAGTTCGGTTATTTCTGAGTCTTCATTTCTAAGTTATGCTCATTACCTAAATTTGCATTAATCAGTGCGGTGGAAACCAATCTTTTAAAGCCATCACACTTAACTAATTTTCTTGCTTACAGACTGCTTTTGTCGTTGATGAAGTGAGCAACATTGTAAAAGAGGTAAGAGGAAGAATGCTTATTTTTAAAATGTTGATTAATGGCTTTATGAGTGAAAATAATGTGTTTTAAATACTGTCTTGGAATTGTTTCAACTGAGCCTGTGTGTTTTGGCATTTCAAATAACAGTTTTCTTCAGTGAATATGTAACAAGAATTACTTCCATGTTATGTAAATTACATATTTTAAATCAGACAAGAAATGTTATATACTAGCATTATTTTTGAATATTACTAAGGCTTGATTCTATAATCTTTTAACATAAAAGACTCAGGATCATGGTATACAAGTAAATGTTTCTGTTGTTGAATAAAAAGTGAATATAAAAATATTAAATAACTTCCAGTTACTTAAGACCTGATGATCCAGTTGGGGCTTACCTGTGTATTTTTCTTACGTTTCTAAACTACCTCTTTTATCACTATTGACCATGGTACCTCCCTTAGATGATGGCAGTGGAAGACAAAATAAGGTATTTGTCCTTCATTCATTGGAAAAATACAGATCAAGGGGGCATTAGGGACTGACCATCAAGGGGCTTACGGTATGGGGCAGGAGCAGGCAGGCACTTACCAAATCATCACACTGGAAGGTGTAAACGTGGATTCCCCTGTGTGGTGACTGCCACAGTACATGGTGCTGTGAGGGATTTGACTCACCTGGGGAGTTCACAGCTAGAATCTGGAGAATGAGGAGGAGTAGTGTTAACTCAGCAAAAAGAGGGGGCAAACATTCCAGGAAATGCACATGTGCAAAGGCCCTGTGGTGGGACTGTGTATGGTGTGTTTGAGGGACTGAAATGAGACAGATGGGGCTGGAGTAGTGCAGAGTGCTGGGGGAGCCTGGGGTAGGAATGAGGCCAGAAAGATTTTCCCAAGTCCCTTCTCTTCCTGTGTAAATTGAGCAGACTGTGAAGCCATTGGCCAGAGGAAAGCCATTAGATGCTCTTGAGTTTAAAGTACCAGTTGAGATGATGTAATTTGGAATTGCTTCGAATGCCAATTATTGTCTAATGCCAGAGTGTTCGAGAACCATAACCTATTTTTGTGACCAACACCAAAAAGCAGAATGATTTTGTTCTGCCGTATACACTACTCACCGTCACACGTGATTTTCTAGTGGTTGTGCAGCATCTGTACCAGTTTGCTTTTGTTTCTACACATGGCGTTTCTTACCGAACACAGAGGCGGGGGGAGCAGGAAGGTGGTGGAGCCACAAACTGTGAGAAGTGAGGATGGCTTGTTGTGAAGTCCTGTCATCGCACTTGTTTTTAGCATCATCTCTGACTCAGTTGCCAGGCCACAAGTACAGTTGAAAGTAGACTCTCCCTTGGGGCGCCTGGGTGGTGCAGCCGTTAAGCATCTGCCTTCGGCTCAGGGCGTGATCTCGGCGTTGTGGGATCGAGCCCCACATCAGGCTCTTCCGCTATGAGCCTGCTTCTTCCTCTCCCACTCCCCCTGCTTGTGTTCTCTCTCTCGCTGGCTGTCTCTGTCAAATAAATAAAATCTTTGAGGAAAAAAAAAAAAGTAGACTCTCCCAGTCTCCGTGAAAGCATGAAGTAATATTGCCGTGGTACTCTCACGTGGTCACTGGCCTCAACAGCTTTTTTGCCCCTGGCAGTGGTTTAATTCTGCCCTCAAGCTCTTTAAGGACTGGGTATTAATAAATTTGGGTGAGTCCAAAATTGGAGGGGAGTTTTCCTCTTTCCCTGAAAAACAGTGAATTCCAAAGTGTATGTGGAGAGAGTTGCCAAAGTTAGAGGTTTAGCTTGAGAGATGCCTCCCCCTTTGACCAATATCCAGATCTAGTATAACCAGGTCCTGTTAAACCAGGAGTGCCTGTGTCCCCACAACCTCATTTTATGCTCTGAGCTGGAGAGGGGCAGAACATGTCAGAGGATGAGAAGGGGCAATGACAAAGGGGGAAGGGGGGGTGCAGGGGGAAGGCCGGAATTCTACACCAGGTGTGTTTAATGTGACTGCTCAGAGTCCCAGGATAAACAGGTAGAAATCAGGGTGCAATTATAGGCGGCTTTTTGTTCCTCAAAAGCAAGATCACTGGGCTTATGTCCCAGACAGTAGACCCTAATCCATCTCCAGTGTGCACAGCTCTGATCCTGGGATGCTTTTCTCTGCATGTCTGAGGACAGAACTGGGCTCTCACCAAATTATTTTAGGTCATAACTGTCATCAGAACTCAGGTTTCTGGTTTTCAGCTAGCAAAGGGGTAGAGAAGAAAGCCACTTGGATAGAGGCAGGCACACTGGCATCAGCATAAAGAGGCCTAGAAAATCATAAAATGGTAATAGCCTAACTACAGACTTAAGCAAGAGTCGGGGCAAGCGGCCGTACGTATTCCTGAGTAACCTCAGAGGTACACAGCACGAACCCTCTCCAGGATACAGCACAATTTCAAACAGAAAAATCCATCATAACCTTAAAAGTTTTGTAATATATAGGGCTTGTTTTTTTGTTATCTGAAAAATGCAGTTATGTGTTAACATATTCCCAGAAAATGCTGGATAAAGGAAGTATTTTTGAATACATGATTATTTGGATAGGTTTGTGTACTGTTGGTTGTACAAACTACCAGTAAAGATTCTTCTGTCTGCTATAATTTTAAGAAAGGAATGGGCAAAGGAAAATATTTTCTAGCCTCAGGAAAAAAAATTATTATCTCCAGGTACCAACTCCAGCGTAAACAGTAAATTCAGTCAACATGTTGTTAAAATTTGACAGATCCTATATATAAGTGTGGATTTTAAAAAATGAATATTAAACTTAATGAACTAGGACACTGCTAAAGGTGGTTTTGCAAAGGAGCGCTCATGGCTTATGCTCACGTTTTATGCAGATATTTCTGCAGTCTTAGGGTGAGGAACCCCGGTACTAGCTGGAAGGCTCTGGGTGTGTTCTGCTAGCAGTGACCTCTGCTCTGTGTTCCAGGCGATAGAAAGTGCCATTGGCGGCAATGCCTATCAGCACAGCAAAGTGAATCAGTGGACCACAAATGTCGTAGAACAAACTTTAAGCCAACTCACCAAGCTGGGAAAGCCATTTAAATACATCGGTAATGCACCTTTGCTTCTCGTATATACTGCGGGTGGTTCTTGAAATACTGCTGAGAGGCGTGTCTGGTGTTAGAAGAGTGGCGAGTGTGGCGTCTGACCTCAAAGCCAGTGCCCAGTAGGGGCAGGTCACCGTGCTGCGTGCGTTACCACCCAGCTGGCCTGCTGGAACGGTTGCAGGGCGCACATCACAGGATTCCCCAGCACTTCACACCAGACGCTTTTCGAACAGCCGTGGGGGGAGGGCAGGGGAAGGTGGTGGCATGTCACTGTCACAGGGCCAGTCTACGCCGGTAACTGTTACCATGAACACCTGCCACAGGACCCGCATCCGAATGCTAAAGTAGGCTGAAAGAAAGGTGTGTTGCCAAGTAGGTTTCTCTAATAAACGTCTGTTTTCGTTGAAGTGACCTGTGTGATCATGCAGAAGAACGGAGCGGGATTACACACGGCAAGTTCCTGCTTCTGGGACAGCTCTACTGACGGTATGGTTTTCCCTTTGTTCGCTGAGGGCTTGTTGTGGGCCTTTCCTGAAGGCTCTGCGGCACCTCCTCGACCCTGCTGAGATCTAGATTTTCCCAGGCAGAGTTTTCTGGAACACGAGCTCGGATGTTTCAGGTCTTTGAATGCATGCTTATCAGTCATCTGTTGACACATTTTGTAGAGCAGAGTCTGAGCGGCCTTCTCTGTCCGCATGCCGTAAAGCAGCGTGAGAAGTCAGGATGGCGAGCCCCCGTGTTCCCGAGCTGAGTGCCGTGTCCCTGAGCTGAGTGCCGTGTCTTCTCCCCGCAGGCAGCTGCACTGTGCGGTGGGAGAACAAGACCATGTACTGCATCGTCAGCGCCTTCGGGCTGTCCATCTGAGCCTTGCCGGCCCGCCGCCTCCATCTCCGCGCTCCTCCTCCCCCAGCAGCTGGTGGGGGGCCAGCGAACACCTTTCTCCTCCTCTTTAAGTGTTTCCTGTGGCACTCACGACGGCGAGAACAGCCAGGTGACTGCCCTGTTCTGTGAACGGCACACCCACGTCCGAGGACGGTCATCCTAGGGGGTCAGGCCTGTGCTGCCACTCGTCTTAACTCTGAATATTTCTTTTCAAAGGTGCTAAAAACTGAAATCTGCTAGTTTGAAACTTTCTCTACTCTCTGAATGACTCAGATACACTAATTTTCCATACTTTGTACTTTGGTTAGAATAATAAATTATTCCACTTTAAAGTTTGTGTTTTTCTTCATAGTGTAAACAATATCATAAACAAATTCTTCAGATTTCACTAGTGACTTTACAATCTATACAACTGCAAAAACAAAAAGGAAAAGTTACGATTTGGCACTGGTCTTCTCCCATGCAGGATGTGCTGCTTTGATCCGCGGGCCCGGGATCCTGCAGCTTCTGGAAGTGGGCCAGCTAGCCCCTGCTGCAGCCAGAGCTCCCAGTCCCACATGCTGCCCGGTGTGCGGCGCGGCGGCTTCTGTCTGTGTCCTCCACTTGTCAGTAGCAGTCGTCCAAAAACAATGTGTTAGTACTGCAGGGCTTCCAACATGCTTTCATGATCATTCATTTTGTGTCCATAATTAGGCCCTTATTTATAAATCCACAAACACACTGGGAGGTCATCTGATTGATTTAAAGGTGTATCTAGGGGAAGGTGGGTCCCAAGCCCCAGTGTGTGACCTCACCTTCAGCGCTCATCCACGGGCCATGTTCACACAGGAATAATAAAGACACGCTTCCGTGTCCATGTGCTGAAATCAAAAAAGCTGTACTTTTGTCCCTAAAGCACTCATGCCTGAATGGCCATCTGAACTCCACACGCAGGAGCAAATAAATCACATAAGGATCGAATATGTTAAATTTACATTTATCAGAAAGGATTCAGGATGAAGCCATTCCCAAAGTAAGTTTGCCATAAATAAACATTTATTCGCTTTTGATTGGTAACTGATCGTTCTATGATCAGGGGTTACTGTGCTCATGGACACAGTTCCAAGATCTACTCCATAGTTCTTTCCTTTTGAACTTAAAAGGTTAAAGTTGTTTTTATTTTACAAATATTTACAGTCTTTTTGTAAAAAGGCAGTTTTCAGTAGCAGAAAATTCTGTTTCACTGTGTGGTATTATAGTTACCAGTATATCTAAAACATGTCGACATGAACAGGATAACAAAATGTCACAGACTGAAGCGACTTCCCTTGGGCCTGGGGAAAAGATTTGTAGCTTTTTTTTCCCCTGAAAGTCTAACCTCTAAGGCAATTGGTTTCTAAAATCCTCAAAGTACGTAAATATTTTTTAGTGACTTAACTCGTATTCACAAGATGTCCCTTTTCACTATCCTGTCTATGAGCTTCCATGGTTTTCCCTGTGAGGAGGATTCCAGGAAACAAGTCACTGACCATAATGTGACCCACTTAACACAACTGTACCTTCAGTAAATAGTTCATGGAATGCTTGAGGCTGGTGACATTTGTCTTGTAACCTGCCCATTTACTGGGCTGGGTTTACATAATGTATCTAGACTTTTATTGCAATCTGTAATTATGTACAGGAACAATCTCACAAACCTTGAATATATTTTATATATCCCCTTCTCTAGCCTTTCAAATGGGGCTTAAGAGAGAGAAAACTGCATCACTTACTGCTGTAATGATTTAATAATAAATCAAGCAGACCTATTACCCACACGGATAATGATGCTCTCCCTAGGGAAGCTGAAATACGTACGGTCATCTTCCAGGTTCCCCTAGACTGGACCAGTGTAAAAAATTATCCCAAAGATGATGTTATTCAAGCCATTACCATGGAAGAACTAAAGTCAGCCCTTTGAATTTACAACTGAAGTTTGCAAAACTGATACTCTCCAAGAAAAAAAAATTTTCTTGCTACTGTCTAAAGTTTCTGGCAGACTTTAGTGTTTTAACCTAATACCTATGGTATATATACTACATGCTAAATGCTATATAGTTTAAGCAAATTTTTACATGGCGTACGTAATATGTTGATATATATGATAGAGACAAGATCAAAAATGCACGATTTAACAATCATTTTCCCCTTACGTACTTCCTTTTATAATTTGTTTCCAACTTAGTTACAAAAAGTAAATAAATACTCCCATATTTTCGTTTCAGTGACTTGATGCCATGAAGAATCAAGTATGAAGATATCAGTCATCAGTTTATAATATAATTACACTACAGGACAAAGACAAGTTTTAAAAAGTTCTAATGTATGTGGCTAAATGCTTCAAATAGTTTACATTTACTGATAAATAACAGCATTCCAAATTATGGACATTTAATAATGATTAAAACTTGTAAACTATATCACATATTAGAATACATTAATCAGCACAAGTAAGTTTTCATCAATTTACATAAAATTATAGTTAGTAGAAGCTGAAAAATCTGGTAACAGAAAATTTTTTCCAATACCCTGGAGTACACAGCATCAAAAAAAGTAATCACACCATTGAAAATGTAAAAACCATGTAAACTTGAATTACCCTTGCAATAATACAGTTGTTTTAATTCAAACTTTCATATTTACAAGGTTTTAAAAACAAATGGAATCCATATTAAAGGTACGTTATCACTAAAGTTTAAACAGAAAGATGCGAAGTCATAATGAAAAGTCTCTCATGAACCTCTATAAGGGCCCAGCATTACCTAAAGTGAATGCAATTGCTAGCGACTTGAGAGTTAATGCATAGATGAAGAGAACGTAGGTACTGCTTGCAGAGCGGACAGTCCTGTCCAACGCGCTGCATCTGCCCACTCGCCGTCCACCGGGTGTTAATGGTTCAAGAGAGACGTTATTGTCAGAGGAAAGGAAAGGCGCTATCTATACCAGACTTCCACACTGAGTCTTTGACAAAAAGGAACTGGCAACTCTCCAGGGCCTTTTGTGATGCCACAGATTCAGCAGCTCGAGACAACTTTTCTCTTCCAGCGCAGGCCCTCCTCTTCCCTGGCCACTGGAGGGCAGGGCATGCTTCCCAGCAAGTGACCTTCTACCCAAAGATGTGCTTCCACGAGTCATCGAAAATGTTTTACCTTCTTTCATCTAGGCTTCCAATGTGAAACTGAAAAACTTTTTCACAATAATCTGTATTATATCAATCCTCTGTTTAGCTTTTATAAGAAAAATAATAAAGTTCCATGGGGGTGTTATCTCTAAAGGAGCTGTAGAAATGACGGCGTATAGGAACCATAGTGGATACCCTCTTCCCCATCCCAACCACAGCGACATCTGTTCACGTCCAGATATGCACCGCTGGCATGCACACACGTGTGTACACAGGCTCTTGGGAAACTGTGGCAGCAGGACCTCTCCCCTGGAGCCGGCACTTGTCGGTTATCTTACCCTTTCCTTCTGAATCTCAGCCAGTCCTCCTCAGACCCCACAACACGAGTCCTGCCCGGCGGCGGCGAAGGGCTAGAACCTGCTGGCCCACCATTTCCCTAACGAGCCATTACGTAGGCATTTCACACAAGAGACAGGAGTTACTAGTCACTCGGGATGCTTGGTTATCCAGAACACTCAATGGGGAAGGTCTGCCCTTGTGAGACAGGCACAAAAATAGGCTTCCCTTTGAGTTTAAGGGGCTGAAACTGGTACAGGGCAGGGAAGAAAGAGGAGAACGCTACCATGCTGACGACCTCATTCATAAGGGCTTTCTATGGACTCAAAATTAGCAGATTATTAAAAAAAAATGACTAAAAACAGGAGTAATTACCTCCTCACCACTAAAAATGAACTCTTTCTCACCTGAAATCTTTGAAAAAGGATTTGGCTGTTCACACTTACCAGCGCCTCTCTTCCCAAATGCAGCCACTCTAACAATATATTTGGCCCAATGTTTAAATTTCTCCTTGGTTTTGGTTTCCTTTCAGAATACGTAAACAAATAAGGAAATCTCTGCTTAGGAGACAAGCCTGAACACCAGCAGGAGCGGGAAGGCCAGGAAGCGGCGCTGCAGGAAGGCGCTGGCCTGCCGGCAGCCCGGGGCTCAGTCGCTCTCAGAGCCCTCCTTGTACTGTGCTCGGATGGCCTGGCCGTTCTGCAGGGGCATTTCTTCGTAGTCACTCCTGTCACAAAAGAGATCCTTGATGCCATTCGGCTTTTGACAGCTCCTCATCTGTTCTCTTCCACACTGACGTGCCATTCTAGCAAGAAGGCATTTCACAGCTCTGTGTTCTCCATTTCTGTCGCCCACTGCTCCTGCCCACCCCTTACCCCCCACCAAGCACCAGGGCCCATTGCCAGGAAGAACTGTTCCTCCTGTGGTCACTACCTCTGCTAAGTGTTCAAAAAAAGGGGAATACTACTCAATCTAGTCAGAACAAGGTGAAATCAGAACCCCATGGGATCACAGGACACTCCCAGGGAAAAGAAACGTCATTATGTCTCGAAAATCATTTTAGAATGATTAACAGTCTGTTCAGTAAATGCACAGAACCAGGCCGAATGCTCACGACAGGACAGCCTTCAGAGAGGCAGTGACTTACCCATAGATCACGTCATCGTCAGAGTCATTCAGCATGGAGAATGCAGGGTTGTCTTTCAGCTGGGACTCTGAAAGCCAACAAAAGCACTTTCATGTAATTAGCCTGGGGAGGCAGGATGCTATAGAAAAAGGACAGAAGCCTGAAAGAGCAGGATTCAAATCCCAGCTTCCACCATTTATTATCTGTGTGACCAGAACAAATCTTGCCTCCCAAGCCCGCTTCTCACGTACAAGCCAGGGCAGCGTCACTACTTGGCAGGCTGCTGCGCAGACCGAGTGTGAAAGCCCCTGGAGGAGAGAGGCTCCAGGAGGAGCCCTCAAATGGCCACTGCGATCCCGCTACGTTCTCCCAAGTCCACGTGGGCAGTGGGGGCAGAAAATGCCCGGAAGACCAGAGGCGCCTGCCCTGCTCCCTCCCACCCCTGGGCAGGAAGCGAGCCACTCCGGTTTCTTCATCTCAGAAGGGCCCAACTGCACCCTGATAGCAGGGCTGCTGTGAGACTCGAGTTAGGCATTTTCACGAAGGTGCTTTGAGAACTCCCAGAACATGGAAGTCAGGTGGTGGGCCTGAAATGCTACACCCCTGCCCAAGTTCCAGGACGTTCCCATCCTTTTCAGCCTGTGTGACAGTCTGGCTCTGCTTTGGTGAGGGGAGCTGTACGTTCTGGCTTTCTCTGAATGGCCACGGCACTAGTGTTCAACAGACCTGGCTTCATTCGGCTGAGGGACGTGCTTGTGCTGTGACCCACTAACAGAACCACTGTTCCCATCTCGTGCTGTAATGACACGGCACATGTTGTGTTCTAACGACAACTCAGGGCTACCCTGCAGCTTACCCCGTCTCCCTCTGCTAGAGATATGGGGCGCAGCACTAACAGGGAACCCGGGACGTGGATCCGGAACCGCTGTGAAGTGATCTGGCAGCAACCCGGCCCCAGGGTGGCTTACCATACAGGGCGTTCCTAGATGGAGAATACACAAAGGCCAAAGTGTAGAGGTAAAAGTTCAACAAGCCATAGAAGGATAAGAATTCTGCTGGTGATACTGGTTAAGGGAAATCGGCAGCCCTGGAACACTACATATTTGGACATTTCAGTTGGGGTCTTTGCTTTCAGTCTACCCGTTCCTTCTAACCACCAACAGTCCTTTCTATTGCTCACCACCACTGAGGACCTCGGGGTTCCACGGCCCAGACAGCAGGACGCCAGAGGCCAAGCCCACAGCCAAAGGTTACAATAACCTTTCAAGGTCACCTGTAAATAACACGTGCACCGTGCTCTTTTCTATCCATGGAAACCTCTGGAGGTGGCAGGACCTGGTGTGATCAACTTACTCACAAAGGGCAGGAGGGCCATGCATGCGTACAGGTAAATCAAGAATGAAACGAAGAACTGGAAGTCTCTCCAACCAGTCGTTCTCCATCTTTTCTGCACTACAGACCCCTTTGAGAAGCTGATAAGAGGTTAGTGTGAAATTCAGCCACTAAAATTAGAAAAATCCTACATTAATTCTAAGGATGTAAGAAGCCCCAAGGAAAGAAGCGAAGATGTAAGGGATTAACTCTAAAGCGCCCCCTGACGGACGCCATCACCGAAAGGGGGAGTGGCAGCTCCATAAGCCCCCAAGCATCTGCAGAGTTGAGCGCGGAGACAAGGAGCCTGTCCCACGGACCTCAGGCACACTCAGGACTCGAAGGACGTCCTGCTATCTTATGAGCCCTTCCTGGGGACACAGGCTTGAACTGCCCTAATCACCACAACCTGCAGACACTGTAGCTGGATACACCTGGGTGATGGGGTGAGAGGACTCTCAAATCGGGCTCAGCCTCCCCTCAGTGCTCTGTGGGGAGAAGCAGGCACCCCAGACTGATACGAAGTTCTGCACGGAGCTTGGGTTCCTGAAGAATCCCCAGGGACAGGACAGCAGGGTGGTGGGGAGAGCCCCTGGGGAGTGTGACTCCCTCGGGACCGCTTCACCCTGCCGAGCCTGCACCGCCGCCCACGGGGGTGCGCCGTGGTGGGGCCCATGGCACACAGTGCGGTGACCTGCCTCTTCCTCACGTCTGCAGCCCCGACACGCTAACCCCTCCATGCAGAGCATGGTCCTGAAGCAGAAGGCTTCCCATTGAAAGGATATAATTCTGGTAGTGAGTTGACAGTTCAGCTACAAAATTGTCTTGTAATACTTGGGCTCCAAACCTTAAATAAAGGATGACGATGCTGGAAAAAAAGGGGGGAGGGACAATAAGTAAACATAGATGAGGACATGGCACTGGCTTCACAGAACTCATTCCATTCACCCCACGCACGCGGTCCATTCACTATGATTTCTGCACGGACCCATGTGTGCACACGCGCCTGTGCACGCACACGCACACACCACCTGTGCCTCACGTGTTTGGCCTCAGACCCAGGAGGGCCGCTGCTGGGGCAGAAGCAGCTAAACATGACACAGACCATGTCGCAGCCCCGCATCAGGGGCCTTCAAGCACCCCATCGGCACGTTCTCCTTCCCTTCTCGCACTGCCTCAGACCTCATTTCCAAGACCAACTCCTACCACAAATGACAAGGCCCTGAGGAAAGTCCGCTTCCCCCTAGTCACACTTCCCTCCTCAGGCTCAGCCACTCTCGCAGTGAGGAAGCATGGCACCTCTGTTCAGACACCTGCCTGCAGATACACATGACAGAAGGTTCTGAGGACAGGGAGCTCCACAGCTGACGCAGCTCTCCCCTGAACAACCCCACAGCCTCCAAACCGGCACCCCGTGCTCATCTCCCCTCCCTGTGGTCCACTGTCCACAAGGATCAAGACCGATTGCTGACAAAAAGGTAAACTGGAGCCCTTCACCTCCCGGCTTTGATCTCTCCCAAGGGTTCCCATCCCTGAAAATAGACTGGGACTCCTGGCGGCGTGCAGGGCCTGACCTCACCTCTCCCCCTCCCTTCATATCCTCACCTCCCGGGACACTGCTGCTCCCCCTACTCACCAAGCCACCTGCTGTCCCCGTGTGTCTCCAGGGCTCCTCCCTCAGGCCCCAGGCCAAGTGTCCCCTCCTCAGAGAGACGTCCCCTCCACTCCCTGTCTAAAGCAGAACCTCTCCTGCCCCCCTCACATTTGTTTTCATTACAGGACTTACGCTATTTATCTACTTGGTTATCTCCGTCTTCCTCCTTAAATCCCGTGATAGGGAGGAAGCTGTTGGCCTGCTGACCAGAGCAGGCACTCCATACACACTTGTTGGATAAATAAATGAGTCCCCTTGAAACTTATATGAAGAAAGACCATAATAAAGGCAGAACGACTTCTAAGTCAGATTCTATGGAGGTCACTACTGGTATCCTGCTCCCAACCTGTGGACTCAGCATGAGGGTGAGGACATGTGAGGGGACGTGAAGGGTGTGTGTGTGCAGGTGTGTGAGTGTGTGTGAGGGGGTGTGAGAGAGTATTGTGTAAGGGGGTGTTGAGAGTGTGAGTATGAGGGGGTGTTGGGCATATGAAAGCGTTGTGAGGTGTGGTATGAGCGTGTGTGTGAGAGGGTGTGTGTGTGAAGGGGTATGTGAGTGTGTGAGAGAATTATGAGGGGGGTGAGTGTGTGTCGGGGGTGTGGAAGTGAGTGTATATGAGGGGTGCGGGTGTTGGGAGGCGGGGTGTGTGGGGGGTGTGTGAGAGTGTGAGGGAGTGTATGGTGTGTGTGAGAGTGTGTGAACGGGTACGAGGGGGGTGTGTGTGAGGCGAGATGTGAGAGGTGTGTGTGAGGGCTGTGTGTGTGTGAGGGGGGGGTGTGAGGGAGAGGGTGTGTGAGGAGTATATGTGTAAAAGGGCACAAGGGCACATGAGGGAGCACGTGTGAGACGTGAGACGGCCTGTGCACCAAGCGCTGAGGAAGGGCTGCCCACACGACATGGGCACTGCTGTTTGCAGGTGAACGCAGATGCTGAACAAAGTGCAAGCTCACGCAAGTCCACGCTGAGTTCACGTGGTGTGGTGAGCGATGAGCACGACCCGGAGGGGAAGGGACACGGGTGCCCACAGAAGGCCGCAGCTCGGGCAGCCGGGGAACCCAGAGCCACCCTGAAAAGCTGGCCTCTCAGAGTCTCCATGCGGCTCCCGCCAAGGAAAAGGGCTGGCAGCCATTATTTGCCATCTAACGCCAAGAAAGAAAAGCAAGTGACTAGATTTTTCCCCTCTAGACTTGGATTTTAGCAGAAAGAGACAAACCACCACCAACCCAACAATGATCTGGCATGCATTCACAGAAACAACATCATCCACTGGGCCTCAGCCTCCACAGACTCCCACCGAAGCGACCCCTCCCCTCAGGGCCACACGCTGCAGTTCAAGGACACCCCCGGTACCGAAGTCAAATGCACAGTCCTCTCGTTGGAGCACCAAAAGGATGCCAGATGCCAAGTACACACGCGTAGCATTCTAGCTCTTGACCCTGCGCTGGGCTGTGGCCGCTCCACCTACTGGCGCCGGTGAGCAAGCAGGAGCTCCCCCAGCGCGGGGCCGGCAGGCTCCTCACCTCCTGGTCATTCCCACAACGTGAGCTCCCCAGCCACTGCGCACACTCAGTGCCCACCCTGTGCAAGAGGCTGTCTGCCCTAATGAACAGATCTGGCTAGAAATGCCCTCAAATTAACTCTGTAAAAGGGGAGAAAAGATATTCATGACAGGAAAACACACATCTATTGTTTTGCTTCTTTCAAGAAATAAAGTCTTCTTACCTAATGACGAGCACTACAAAAGTCAATGCAGTCAAAAATTTTAACCTGAGATCTGAAAGAGAAATAAATACCCCATTAAACCACTTTGGAAGTAAATTCCATTCTCATCTCAGGGAGCTTAAAAATAAAGACAAAAGTAAACAACGGGTCCTGAACAAAACCCCTCCTCTGTCTGGACTTTCAGCCTGTGTGCACCTGAAGCCCAGAAGAAACGCTGTCCCACCTCCCCAGAGTCAAGGAGGGTCCCCAGAGAGACCATGGCCATTATTACTTGGTTGTGACAGATTGAGGGAAAGGATCCTAGGAGATCAGGTGAGTTGCCCTGACTCGGGACTAGGAAAATGGCCCTTGCCACCTCCTCCGCAAGGTACGATTCTGGAAGGATCCAGGCAGCTCCATAAGCCACACTGGCACCCAGGGCCCCAGGTGGCTTCCACCCCACAGGCCTCCCTTCAGTACTGGCCCGGGGCACTGTCTAAAAGGCCCAGAGCACCCACTCAGCCCTGTTGTGGGTCTCCAGAGACTGAAGGCACTGGTCCCCCCGGCATGAGGGAGTGACAGGTCCCCATCCAGGTCAGGCCTCTTGCTGGGTGGACTCCAGCCACCCCTCCCACTGTGTGAGGTCAACTCCTGGCCCCCCTTGCCTTGGGCAGTTGTGATGTGGCACTTACCTACATAAGGCATGTGACGTAGCTCGGAACAGGCCCGCACTATCAAGAACAGAAGGTATAAGATATACACAGCTGCCACCACCATGAAGAAAATCTTCATCCCCTAGAACGACACAAGACGGGCAGCTGAGTAAGAACGGGGCTTGATGCTCCTCCTCCCACCACCACAAGCAGGAAAGCCGAACATTTTTAACAGGAGCCTAGAATCCTGAAGGTCACTCCGTAACACAGACAAGAATGTGTTCACACCGCTGTGACTTCCTTATCTAGACTCGGCCTCTCACCCTGTCTGTGAGCACAGGTGGCACACCTGGGGACAGCCCCAGCCCTCACCGGTCAGATGAGCCGGAACCCAAGCTCCTTCCGTAACGCACGGAAAGCTCCTAGCACAGGGCCTGGGACGTGACGTGGCAGGTGCTCAATATACCAGTGATGGGTCTTCAGCTTTTTTCAGTTTTCTGGAGGTCTGGTTTCCAGTGTTTCCTCTAGTAACAGACCTAGGCCACTGACTGAGAAGGGGAGAGGTGACCATAACCATGGTGACGGCTGCCTTGCTCAAGTCTTTCCAAATGCTGGCCAAGTGCTTTGTGTTCCTGGTCTATTCAACCTGCACAACTCTTCAGGAGAGACTGCAGTGTTACCCCTTTTGCAGAGGGAAAACAGAGGACTAGGGAGGGTGGGAGGTGGGCCCTAGGAGCACAGGTTTGACCCACAGGCTGTCCAGGGGGCTGGTGCACTGGCCCAGGTACTGGCCCCATGTGACCTCAGACAAGACCACTGAACACCCCTTAGTTTCCCCACATGAAAAATGAGGAGACTGGACCAGACAAAAGCTCTAGTAACAGATTAGCGTGAACCTATATTATTTTACCTAAATCTGGGGAGTACACTCAACCAACAGCCCTGTATATGATCTGTCACTGGGGTCTGCAGAATCTTCCCTGACAATGTGTCAAAGTAGCTCTTCCCTGTCCCTTCCTTTAGTGTCACGCTTTCAAGGACAAAAGGCTTCTCTGAGGCCTAGCCCATCACACACATGGCCTCAAACCTTTCAGGGGTGTCCGGTGCCCCTCTCAGGCGCAGCCCCCTTTGAGCCTGCCCTGACTCAGGTCTCCTGCATGGCTTCCTCGGCCCACTGCCCCACACAACTCTGCAGCAGTGCCTCCCTTCCCCCAGAATGCCTCCCCTCCTCTCCAGCTCCAGGTGCAGCCCCTTCCCCCAAAAGAACTTATTAAAGCATAATAAGACTAAGAAAAGAACAGAACACAAATAAAGACACCCCTGTCCCCCCCCCCCAGTAACTCGGGCCCACTGTCCGTAAGGGCACAGCTGGCAGGACACTGCACACTGGTCTGCACTTTCTGCTAAGCTTTTTCTCCCTCAAGAGGTCCTATATGCTTTGAGGACAAAGATCACGGCACACTGCTCATAAGGCATACACTGAGCAACCTTCAAAACTCCTCAAACTTCTAAAGAATGGAATGGAAAGGCTACCAGTACTCCCCTGCTGAAATCTGGTTAAGAATCAGGGGCTCACACTACTTGCTAGGACATGTGTCATCTCAACACAAGTTACATCTTTCAAGATATCATCATTCACTAAACCTCCCTCTTTCCCATAAAGAACCGCAGATTTTACCACCTCATGGGAAGCTCTGAAAGCACCCAGAGAAATGCTGGATATCACCCAAGCTCAGGATTCAACTCTAGCATTGCCCTGTTGGGAGCATGCCTCCTAGACACCTTGTAGGGCTCCCTCTGGCCCCTGGCCCCTTGCACATCCACGCCCGGGCTCAGCAGCCAGCTGCACCCAGGAAGGGCTGCCCTGTGAGACGCCAAGGGATGCCTATAAACCTGGAGACTCGAGGGAAAGCCACACTCAGGGCTGACAGTCATTTGCAGACCTCTGTGTAAAATAAAGACACTGGACCCCTTGTTTGAAAGTACAAAGTATTCTACATTGGTGAGAACAGAGCATCACCCAGAGTGCTGGGCCCTGTGGCTGCCAGGCCTGCAGGCCCACACAAGCCAGCCTGGCCACTCCATTCATTTGCTTGGAAACCCTTCTTGACTTTAGAGAATTAAATGAACAAACATGTTTTCTTAATTGCTCAACAATACTCCTAAAATCTGACACACCTTCTGTGCCTCAACCATAAACCAAGGAATGGGAGCGACAACTTTTTTTTTTTAATTTTTTATTTATTCATTTTAGAGAGACCCAGCGAGACCAGGAGCGGGGGGGNGGGGGGGGGGGGGGGGGGGGTAGAGGGAGGGGGAGAGACAGACTCCCTGCCGAGCAGGGAGCCCTACAGTTGCAGGGCTCAATCCCAGGACCCCGGGATCACAACCCAAGCCGAAACCAAGAGTCGGATGCTTAACTGACTGTGCCACTCAGGCGCCCCATGACCTCCTTCTTTTAAAAAGAATTTTAGTGTTTATAAACAAGTATACCTCTAGTCCTGGAAACTAAGTCTGGACATTCAGCGAAATGACGTATCAGGTGAAGAATGCTCATCTCACACTAAACCACCGTCTTCTAAGCAAGGGCGATTTCTGCTGAATATTCTTTCAAATTTTTTTTTTAAGATTTTACTTATTTCGGCACCTAGGTGGCTCAGTCCGTGAAGCGTCTGCCTTCGGCTCAGGTCATGATGCCGGAGTCCCAAGATGAAGCCCCACATCAGACTCCCTGCTCTGTGGGGAGCCTGCTTCTCCCTCTCCTTCTACCTTCCCCCTGCTCCTTCTCTCATTCTCTCTCTCTCTCTCAAATAAATAAATAAAATCTTTTTTGTTTTAGAGAGAGAGCACCAGCAGGGGGGTCTGCAGAGGGAGAGGGAGAAGCAGACCCCCCACCGAGCGGCGAGCCTGATGGGGTCTCCGTCCCAGGACCCCGGGATCATGACCTGAGCTGAAGACACACTCTTAACTGACTGAGCCACCCCAGTGCCCTGACAACTTCGTTTTTAAAAGCTAATTTTCAATACTACTCACACATTTTTCCAAATTTTGCACTCATGAACCTCCTCCAGTCTCCCCTAAATAGCCAGTTACCAAGCTCATATCAGCAGCACAATTAAGTTACAAAATTCAGTAAGTTTTAAAAACAGCACTTAAAAAAGCCCTCAGGCATCATTAATAATCCTTACCTGAAAATTTCCTGTGTCAACTCGATACTGGTACATTGGATCGTGTAATTCATTAACTCTGAAAATACATTATAAAAAAAAATCATAGATCAATAACTAGCTCACTTTTCATTATATACTTTCATTTGGCTTTTTATAAAAACTTATTAACAGAGATGCCTGGCTGGCTCAGCGGTAGAGCGTGCAACTCTTCACCTTGGGATCATGAGTTCAAGCCCCACGTTGGGTGTAGAAATGAAAATAAACAAATAAACTTAAATAAAAAAATAAATAAAACTTACTAACATAAACTACTTGCTAACCAACAGTAAGATTTTTAAAAAGGATTCCTAAATTTCACATTGGAAATGCATCCAGTGCTACTGAACTGTTGGCCCGCAGTGGTCTATACTGGGAAGCGGCAGTACTTTTTGTTCCAAAAAATCTCTACACTATCTCTCCTGCAATGTCAAGAATTGTTTTCAGGCACTGGGAATAGACAAGTATGCAAAGAAAGCTTTGTAAATGCCGACTTCCATGCAACTCATTTTCAAGTGAAGCTGAGGGGCTGAAGTGGCAGGGACAGGGCAGGGAGACGAGGCAGGCTGAGTGCTGTCACTGCTGGGCTGTGGAGTCAGACGTGCCGAGGGCCAAAACCACACCCCTAGAATGGAAGTCGTTTCTGCAGAAAATCCTACTGGGGTGCATCGGGCTGTGGCCACATCAGGCTTCTGCTGTGGTCCCATTTCACACAAGGACAAAACCACTAATCACCATAAGCCTTGGGAGCCAGTACAGGGATGGGGACGCAGGGATGGGGAGCTCACGGATGCTAGCCCAAGGAGAAACTAAAGCTTCCGGTGGGGAGGGGCGAGCCAGGACTCCTGAGCGTCATTCCTACAGACAATGATGTCTTTGCCACTTTGAAAGGGAAACCTAAAACAACATGGTCTTTTTCATTTTGCGGCTGAGACCAGAACTGTGTTACCGACATGCCAGTCAGGCTAAAATAAATCCTCAGTTCAAGTCACGCTATCAAGTCTTGAAACCCTGGTGACAAATTCCTTTCTGGATGGGTTCACAAAATACAGTGACTTTGGGTCTGTCCACCTTTGTCAAATGCTTTCTGTGCCTGAGGTTTCACACATAACAAAATTACTCACGTCTGCCATATTCCCAGTGTGACAGAAGCCAACCACAATAGACCCACAATGAAGAATTTAGGCAAATAGAAAGTCAAACACTTCCTTTCTCCCTAAAAATCAAAAAACGTAAGAAATAAGTTAGTAATTCTAGCAAACCGTTAACCCCTAGTAGATCACAGACACTCCAATCACTTCTACATAGCATGCAATCTTCTGTTGTCAGAGGCTGAAGACAGATTCTCAAGGAGAAGGTGATCATAAGGACTGTCGCCACAGCGTGGGCCAGAAGGACAGGGTCTCTGACACCCTCTATAGGGCCGAGGGCGGGTGCTCACCTGGACGCGTACCCCGTGATACACACACAGCCAGAAGAGCAGCAGGGCACACAGGAACACGGACTGAAAGAGATCGTCCAGCATGCCTGGGAACCAGCTGTTCACCAGAAAGGACAGCGGGAAGAAGGGATCTGGAAGGCAGCAGACGGAAGGTCCTGATGGGGGCAGGCTCACCCCACCCAGCACAGGGCATCCGTCCTCTCGGGGAGGGCAGAACTCACCCTCACCTTCTCCTCAGTCAGAGCCAAAGGGAGCTAGTGAACTAAAGGCTGTTTTGTTTTTCAAAAAACCTAAAAGCCAATGAACAGATTGCCCCAGCGATGATTACAGAGCTCCGTCTGCTCCCGCCATCCGCTCCTCCCCACAGGCCTGGGAATCCCGGTGCTGCAGCTCCGCAAGCAAACGCTTTCTGGAGCAGGGGAAGAGGAACAGACGGCAGCGTTGGCCGCCTCCAGCCAAGTTCCAAGGCGGCTGTGTGCGCAGCTCTTCCAGGTTTTAACTACCAAAGCAATCGCTTATTCGTGGGAGCGGCCAGGCACCTGCCGCGTCCCGGCGCAGCGCGGCTCACGTGCTCTGCCGGATGCTGCTACCTGTTCCTCCAGCAGCCGCCTGGCGCTTCTGGAGGCTCTGCGGCCAGAGTAGCTCTGGCACACCTTCCAGCTCGAAGGTTTCAAGGGGGAAAGCTCCAAAATGAAAATGGGCACCTACCGTTGTAAAGCAGCAGCAGCGGCAAAAGAATGGACATCCACTTCTGCTCCATCCCCCAGTCTCGCATGGAAAACTTCCGGAGGGAATGTGCAAACAGGCACTGCAAGCCGAATCAGGAACTCAAGTTACTGCATGTGTTTCCCTTGCTTAGTTACCATGTTAAGTCTTCCCAGTAGGATGGTCAGCCAAACCTCTGAGTTAACCCCTTGTGGCACTGACTGAGCCTGAGATTAGATAGTGAATCACTGGCAAGGAGCTGCGGGTAAGAGGGTCACAAGCTCTTCACCCAGGGGCAGGCAGCGGCGGGGAACACACCGGCCATAACCCCTCTGCCCCCACCCCTCCCAGCTCCCCCGGGACAGGCAACTTCTATCAGGCCGGCCCCACGGAGCCACACAGAGGACCTCCCTGGGGACAGGCCACATGCTCCCAGCCAGGCAACATCTGCAGACGGCACCAGCTTCTAAGGAGGGCACCAGGGCCCCCCAAACGAAAGGGAATGAGGCTGATAACCATGGTCAGAGGATGCGTCTGTTTTCAAACACCCCCTCAAGCAGCTGTGTTGGGCCATGGGAACTTCTTTAAATACTTTAAAACATTACACGACCTGTATAGAAAGACCAGAAGAGTATTTTTTTTTTCTGTAATCTAACATAAGCCAATGACTTCCTAGGGAATTTAGACTTCCTAGGCTGATGGGCCATTTCTCCCAGGCTGTGAGGCTCAGGCTCATTTCTCTTAAGAACATCGTGCCCTGGGTGCCTGCCCTTTGGGCCCCAGAATGGGGCAGTAGACCCTCAGACAGCAGAGACGCTTCAGGAAACGGCAAGGATTTCTGCGGAGCAACCACAAACTGCAGTTCTCCACTCAGCTTTAGTAAGTTCGTGAGGGGAAGTCCTGGGCATGGCTGGGACCGAGATCCCCAGCTCTGTGCCGATTCCACTGTCTGCCAGCGGCTGTATCCGCCCCCCTCCACACCCAGATCCCATGTCACCACCAACTGGCACTTTCCTCACATATCGGTCCCCGACGAGCCTAGGTCCTTCTGTGTGGGTTGGACTGTGAAGCACCAAGTGATCCTTGCTTGGGTGGCAGGTGGAGTGACCCCCACTGCAAAGAGGGGACGTATCTTCCAAATGGCAGACCCTCCACGTCAGCAAGGGGCAAGCAGCTGAGGGGTGGGACACCACCCCAAGGCAGGCCCCGTCTTCCTCCAGTATGTATGTGTGTATGTATTGATTTTCCTCCTCCAGTTTTAAATTCCCATCTTCACTGACTGGACCTCTGGGGGGTTGCTTGTGCTTCAAGGGTAAGCAAGCATCTCCCCCAAAGTCACAAGGTGCTTGCAGACCCTGAACTCAGACCCCAAAGGAGCCAAATCTTGCACCGTCAAACCCACTAATCTGAGGCCTTCCTCCTGAAAAAGCCCAAAGACTGAAAGGTCTGGTACGATTTTCCAAATGTAAAAACCCCAGCATGTGCTGTATCTGCCTGCACAGAAAGAAGGTCGCTCAAGCAAGGCACTGTCACTGCACCGTGATGAGCATTTATTTAGAGGTCGGGGGTCTGTCATCACTATGACACTGCACAGAGGGCCTTGCTAACAGACACCATGCACTCTTTGCACTGCAGCACCCTAGCAGACATTTGGAGTATCTGGTAATATCAGGTCGGCCCAGTGGACGGAGCATCTCATCTCCCACGTGGTTCACACTTTTTTTTTTTTTAATTTAAATTCAGGTAAGTTAACATATAGTGTAATACTGGTTTTGGGAGTAGAAGTTGGTGATTCATCACTTACATACAGCACCCGTGCTCATCCCAACACGTGTCCTCCTTAATCCCCATCACCCATTCAGCCCATCCCCCCGCTCCTGCCTCCCCTCCAGTAAGCCTGTTTGTTCTCTAGAATTAAGAGTCTCTTACGGTTTGCCTCCATAGTTCACACTTTGATAATCATAATTCATAAATTAACTCTGCCCTTGTTAGGATTCTGACATGGTCTGTCAGGCAAATGGGACTTACAGTGACAATGAAGGTAAGTACCACAAAGACGAATCGGAACCAAATTTCCAACTGGGAAAATGCAGGGTCATAAGTCTTCCACTAAAATGTAAAATAGGAAAATAATCTGAAAAAAAAATGCATCTAAAAGGAAATACACCAGATTATTAACAATAGTTATCTCTAGATATGATACTACAGGTAATTTTATTTTTTAATAATAATTTTTTATTATGTTATGTTAGTCACCATACATTACATCCTTAGTTTTTGATGTAGTGTTCCATGATTCATTGTTTGCATATAACACCCAGTGCTCCACGTAACACGTGCCCTCCTTAATACCCATCACCAGCCTATCCCAATCCCCCACCCCCTCCCCTCTGAAGCCCTCAGTTTGTTTCCCGGACTCCACAGTCTCTCATGAGAGACAACAGGTAATTTTAAATGTTCTCTTTCCTTACGCCTTCTTACATGTTCCAAAAATTTTAACACTTAGTAAATTTTATTTTTATATTAACAAAGACTTTGAAAATCTTAATTACAAAAGTTGGAAATAGTTTTAAATGGTCATACTAATGATAAATGTAACAAATTATTCTGTAATCACAAGAGGAGCATTTGGCTTTTAAATCTCATATCAAAAAATCAATGCTGTCAGGGTGCCTGAGTGGCCCAGTCAGTTAAGTATCTGACTCCTGATTTTGGCTCAGGTCATGATCTCAGGGTTGTGAGATTGTGCTGAACACGGAGCCTGCTTAAGATTTCCCCTCTCCTTTTTCCTCTGCCCACCCCCACCCTCACATGTACTCTCTGTCTAAAAAAGAAAAATCAATACTGTCAATTCCTTCATTAGAAAAAGCCATGCTTTCCATTAAAAGAAACAGATTTTTAAAAGATGTGAAAATATGAGTAGGTAGGATGTTCTAAAAAAGATGAAGTGAAACATATAAATATAAATCTGACACCATAAAGTACAATGGAATTACAGGCGTCGGCTCCCATGCTGACTGAGCAGCTTCACTCCTATCAAGTACGCACCTAACAGAGCCGAGGATGCATGCACCACATACCGACGGCAGGCAGAAGGCAGCCCTTCCAACCTCAGTCACAAGCCACATTTCTCACCAGACCCCAGAACACTGCACTGCACTGGGCCAACGAGCCCCACTATTTTAATGCATTCAAATCATTTGAGCAATTTGAAAAATCTACTTCAGCATAGAGTTATAGACATGAAATTTACCTAACTTACCTGCAACATTTAAAATACACACACAGGTACACATTCACACAGTGTAAGATACTACACAGGAGGCAACGAAGGACAGTAATCTCTGGCTGATGAGAGAGGTGAACCCTCTAGCTGCCCCAAACCATGGTGGGGAGGGAGCCCAAGCAGAGAATGATGGACACACTGCTGGGAGTCCAGGGAGACAATCTACTGGCTGTGATTCAAAGGACAGAGTACTGAGAGGAGAACTGTAAGAGAGAGCTCTGGACACCTGCCAAAGGCAGTCCCCCTCATGTCTCTACCTGAACATTGATCAGGGCATGAGTGTGAGTAAACCACCTGTGGCTGGGGGAAAAATCCCTGAAAAGGATCACTGGCCCTCACGGAGGGCCAAGAATAGTGTGTCTGCTCCCATGGGCAGAGAGAAAAAAATGCACAAAGGGGCACTGGGTAGCATAACCCAAATGCTTTTGCCCAGTGGTGAGAAAAAAATAGCTTTAGATTTCATGCTGCTTTGGTCCCACCTAACAAAGTTTAAAAAGCAAGGCCTAAAAAAATCAAGCCATTTCCAAGTACCTTGAGAACATCCCAGAACAAAGCTCAAAGACATTTATAAGAATACAAAATCCAACAGCAGTAATGCCTGGCATCAAATAAAAAATACCAGACATGTAACACTGTGTGTGTCAACTATACTCAGAAAAGAAAGAAAGAAAAAAGAAAAATACCTAACATGTAAAAAAAACAAGAAAATCTGAACCATAACGAGGAAAAAACCGAATCAATCAAAACTGCCCCAGGAATCCCAGATTACACGGAATTAGTAAATAAGGGCAGCGAGAATATAGAAGAAAGTCTGAACACGTGAGATCGGAATCTGGAAGAGGAATGACAGTGGAACAGACATGACAGAGATGAGCAAACATGATGGAGATATGACTAGAGACATGATTTTAAATGAACCAGAGCTAAACTGAACAGAGCATCGGTAAGCTGTGAGACAACTTCAAGTGGCCTAAGAGATGTGTATTTGACCTCTGGGGAGTGGGGGGTGGGCAAGAGGATAGAAAAAATATGTGAAGACATAATGACAGGAATCTTTCCAAATTTAATGAAAACTACGAACTCACAAATCAAAGAACTCAATGACCCCTAAGTGAGAGAAATGAAGTAAAGTACATCAAAGAACATCAGAGCCAAATTGTTTAAATAAGTGAAAGAGAAAAGTCTAGCAGGTCAAGGTAGAGGGTATGGGGAGGGGAGGAGCATCTATTCAGAGGACAATGATAAGGAAGGACAGCAGATTTCTTGCCAGAAAAACACCAGCCAGAAGACATTTTCAAAGTACTGCAGATGAAAGCATGCAATAAACACTGCTACACACCTACTAGAATGGCCAAAATTAAAACACAACGATACCGGGGCTGATGAGGGTGTGAGGCGACTGGAGCCCTCTCATACACCGCCGGGGGAACGTAAAGCAATACAACCACTTTGGGAACAGTTTGTCAGTTTCTCAAACAGTCAAACACACCCCTTCCGCATGAGCCCACCACTCCAGTCCTAGGTATTTACCCAAGAGACATGAAAGCACCTGTCCACATGAAGATTTATATACAGCTGTTCACAGCAGCCGTACAACAGCCCTAACCTGGAGACCATCTAAATGTCCCTCAACAGGTGAACGGATATAAATAATCTTTGCTGTGTTCGGCACACTGGAACAAAAGGGATGAACACTGACACACCCAACAGCATCAGTTAACCTCGAAATAATTACGCTGAGTGAAAGAATTCAAACATATTTTAAGATTGTGTTTTATAAAAACATTTAAAAAAGATTTATTTATTTATTTTAGAAAGAGAGAGTATGGGGGCGCCTGGGTGGCACAGCGGTTAAGCGTCTGCCTTCGGCTCAGGGCGTGATCCTGGCGTTGTGGGATCGAGCCCCACATCAGGCTCTTCCACTATGAGCCTGCTTCTTCCTCTCCCACTCCCCCTGCTTGTGTTCCCTCTCTCGCTGGCTCTCTATCTCTGTCGAATAAATAAATAAAATCTTTAAAAAAAAAAAAAAAAAAGAAAGAGAGAGTATGAGCAAAGGGGTAGGGGGATGGGGGGAGACAGAATCTCAAGCAGACTCTGTGCTGAGCATGGAGCTCGAAGTGGGGCTCGATCTCATGACCCTGAGATCACAACCTGAGTCGAAATCAAGAGTCAAATGCTTCACTGACTAAGCCACCCAGGTGTCCTGTGTTTATATAAAATTTTATATAAACACAAATGAATCTATAATGAAAGCAGATCAGTAGTGGCTGGGGGATGAGAAGGTAACAGGAGGAAGGGGCATGAGGGAAATTTTAGGGAGTGAGGGGTATGCATATTGTCTTGATTATGGTGGTTGTTTCCCAGGTGTGTACATATGTCAAATGGATCAAATTTTTATTTTAAATGGCACACTTCATTGTATGTCAATTAGACTTCAATAGAGTCATCAAACAAAACCCAACAAATAACAATCAATGTTAATGAGAAAGTAGAGATCATAGTGATTAAGGGCATATGAATTTTGAAATCAGAGACTCAGGTTCAAATCCCAGCTGTTCTATTGTCTAGTTGGGAAACTAGCTTAATCTTACTAACCCTTTGTAGAATTATCAGAACACTTAAGTAGGATGATACTTATAAAAAGTTTAGGACAGTGCCTGGCAAACAGCACAAGTTCAATAAATAAGAGCCGCTATTGTAAATCCGACACAGAATGCAACTATTCTGATCACTGCTATGGTGTTTGCATTTTAAATAGTATCATTTACAAGATGATGAGGGTAGCAGTTATGAGCACCGATGGAACTCAAATAGAAAAAAGTGTAATAAATCGTATCCTAGTTTGAAAAAACAGACCGTAAGGCACAATCAAGAAAGGAAAAAGTGTTAGCATCAGGAAAAAATTCACAAAATATGTTTAAAGTTACAGTGATGAAAGTATTTGACCCTCAAGAGACTGAGAAAGAAAAGAACTAAGGACCCCCAAAGGAGGGGGACTCTGTCAGAATCGTATAACACAACTCGCTCACTTTAAAAATTAACACTAGAAAACAATGCTTTATCCCATAAATGCAGCTAAAGGTAAAACATGCTGTTAGTTCTAAACTCAGAGTTCACAGGTGGGAGGAGGAGGAAGGTGAGGTGGAACAAGTGCTCGATTCTGGCCTTCCCAGCTGTGGCCGGAGCCCGGGGCTGGCGGCTGGTGCACAGCAGACCCTCAGAACTGCGCCGCGCTCCAGCCAGTCTTCCTTTGCTCCTGCTGTGCCTTCCCCCATCCCCGATCCAGGGAAACCATGTCACGTAGGGTTTCTCTCAGGGGGCTCCCTTCGCTAGCAGCAGCTGAGAGGAATCACCTTTGTGTTCTTGCGGACCAGACCAGCCTCCCAGCCCAGTCTGGTTTCCACTTGTGCCAATGGCTTGAAAAGTCTTTCTTTTCCCTTGAGGGAGCCCAAGAAGAATGCGGGAAGTTCAGAGAACAGGGCCCTGGCCCCTCACTACAGACAATGGACGCAGTGATGCCAGGGATAGGAAAAGAAGGGCCCACGGAGATTCTATCAAACAGCCGGCCAGTGCCTGGCCAGTGCCGTGATTAGGCACCGTGTGGACCTCACTGTATGGAATTAGCAGGGTTTGTTTTTGCATTTACTTTTAAGCCAGAATGTGTACATTTGAAACTAAAAAGTAAAATAAGTAAAAATAAAGAGAGTAAACTCCCAGAAAACATTCAGGTTTTAGACATTTACTTTGAAATCTTAAGAGCAATCAATCCATTCACTGGCATGTGAAGGTCCTGTGGCCTTCACAAAGCCACCTTTGTTCTTCCAGAGACTGGGCTCACCCTGCAGTACGGCACACTGACTTTGGAACAAGCACCCATTTTATATGCAAGACCATTTCTCCCTAATCACAATCTACAGAGTTTCGGTCTGGTTCTCCATTCATCCGTTCATTTGCTGAGCACCTACTGAGCAAATACGATGTCAAATACTGAGCAGACAAGAAGCCACGAACTTAAATCAAGTCAGTAACAATGTCCTCAGGAGCTAATGTTATGACAGAGAACAAATACTTCATGACATCCTGCACCCCTCCGCCCAAGTCCTTTGACTGGGGTAGCCACAGGAACCTCTGGGGCGGGGGGCGCATCAGGGTACTGGCTGCTCAGATCGGTGGTACTCCCAGCAACCTGGTGCAGCACTAAGCAATGCCCTGGAATTGGTTCCAGGCTCAGATTCACAGCCTGGGTTTCCAACACTTAACACCGATATAAAAGATACTATATAGAAATATTTGGAGGGGAAAAGCCTAACATACGCTTTTGTAATTTGTCCTATGAGAACAACAGGGCAAATATGACCCAAGAATCCAGTCAGTGCTTCTCAAATGCTGCCGGCTGCCAGTCCTCTCAATTCACATGGAAACCGGAGGGTGTCTACCATACAGAAAGCTGAAGGACTGAAGAGCACGAGCTGTTGTTTTAATCTCATCCCCCAGGGAAAAGTTGTGGCTTAGGAAGAAAAAGGAGGAAATGAAATGTGAACAGCTGATGGCAGTGTCACTCAAGAATCGACCTAAAGGGCACTTAATTAGAGGGGAAAATGCCCAGCTCAGCCCTGACGATGCAGGGAGCTGCGGGGATGTGTGCAGAGAAGGTGTTCACAAGGCTCAGGAGGAAATGACTGGAAAATGAGTAAAAGCAATCTGCAACATGTCTAAAGTCTACACTCCACTGCGTATGCACAGCACAGCCAATGAAACAAACTTTTTTTTAAGAACAGAGGGGATAAGCAGTACTCTCCAACGTACCTGCGAGACCTGGAGGGTGGTCTTGACTCAACATGGCAACGGGATGTGGGCAAGATGTACCCAGAAGAACAAGAGCCGAGAGAAGAGGCAGAGATACAAGGATTGCCGCTCCACCTCAAACAGACATGTACGTAATAGAAATCAATGAACCCGATGTTCGCAGAGTATGGGCATGAGAACAAAAGGAGAGAAATCAAGCTTCTCAGTGTAACGGTACACAGCATCAACAACAATGCCGGACAGAAGATAAAGTCCACAAAGCAGGCAAGACAAGGGCAGATGTATTCTGCCAAAAACAGAGCATCCGAACATTCGGATGGGGCTGCCCTTGTGATGAGTCTCTCTTACAGTTGGGTTGGAGAAGCAACCAGGGTAATTTTCATCCTGGACTCAATTACCACCAACAAGGAAGAACTGGCAAGCGAAAGCAATGGGGACGCCTAGGGGCAGGTAAGAGCCACAGAGACCAGCACACACGGGGGGAACAGTGAACTCAAGTCCCTGGAAGCCAAAGATTTCCAAGGAAACGCCAAACAACAGGAATAGAAACCCTCACACGTCAAATTCCATCAAACAGCAAGGCCTGTCTGAAGAAGTGGATGTGGTTGAACAGACAGCCACATGATGGGCTCTGAGTTTTCAAGTGTGTTACATATTTTGTTTTTACTGAAAGGTAACATAACTACAAAAACTATATGTGTACCCTAAGTGTAGGGTTCACAAATGGAACGCACCAGTGTGAACCGTGTTCTGATCAACAAACACCATCACCGCACCCCAGAAGCCCCCCGGGTGCCCCCTGAGTCACTAATTACCGAGGCACACTAATCCTGATTTAACGGTGCAGGTGCAGATTCATTCTGCCCGTTCCTACCGTTGACATAAATGGGATCGTGACGCCGTGTGCTACTTGTATTTGGCTTCTTGCCTTCAACACCACGCCTATGAAAGTAGCTGTCACGGCTCCTCCTTACTGCCACACAACACTGCGTGACACTGTGACGACAGCGGTGTGGCACAAGGAGGGACTAGCAGGGCCCGCATGTGCGCGTCTCTGTGTAGCGCTTACACGGCCGCCAGCGGAGTCAGGAGCTCTGGCTGCCCCGCATCCTCGCCCGCTTCCGCGTCTTCCTCACTTCTTTTCATCTCAGCCACTCTGGTAGGAGGAGAATGGTATCACTGACATACTTTTTAAGTTTATTTTATTTGTTCTACTTTCTTTATTTCCCAACCGGAAATGAAGTCAGCTTGTAATAAAAAGATAGATTAGATGGGAACAATTTTTAAAGCTCTTTAAAAGGTAAAATTGTAAAGAAAGTGGGCAAATAATTACACCTATACCAGGACGTTAGTAACTGTCACATTCAGCATAAAACTTATTTCTGAAATTTCTAGCAGCCAATACCAAGAGGGAAATGTGGTGACCATACACCTTTCAGTCTATGTCTCACGGAAGTACTTTGTAACAAATGGTTACAAGGAATTCTGTCTGGAGGTTTAGATCAGAGTTCACAACATAATGGATACTTTTCAACAGCAATTTTATAAAAGATACAGACATACTTTGCATAAGGTTATCTGATTTCTTAATGGATCACTGTACTAGTTTTAGACATAACACTAAACCGTGATTTTCTGAGGTAGCTCTTCCATAACTAAGCTCCTCAGAGGGAACTGACGGAGGGTATGGAGGACTTCCCCTTTCAAGTATCAGTTGTCTTAGGAGGCTTTAAAAAAAAATTTTTCTCTTCTGATTATAAAGGTAATAAAAAGCTCATTATAAAGAAACAGAAGAAAAAAAAAAAGAAATTAACCATTAAGCACACCACCCAGAGATAGCCTTCTAGAGTTTTCTATAATAAAAAAAATGTTACTCAGCACTTTTAATTCATTTACTTTTTCTTTTCCTTTTTAAAAATCAATAGCAGTTTGTGCTATCTATTCTCTGACCAGTTTATTATTTTAAAAGCTCCAGAAAAACTAATTTATTTATTTAACCAGAACTCTACTGAAACACAGACTGCTCCCAACTTCCTTCTCTGAAAAATACAAATCTTCATGTACTTTTCTAAGTGTTTCATTAGAATAAATTTATTGAAGCAGAATTACTAGGTCAAAAAAAAATGCACATAAAGGCTTTGATACACCGCCAAACTGCCCCCAACACTGAAATTCATTTACACCCACATTAACCTGTATGAAAGAACTTGTGTCCTTGCATTTCACTAACCCTAGGTATGATTTTTGTGTTTTTACCATTTGCCAGGTTAAAAAAAAAAAAGCATTCCTTTTTAATTCTCTGATTCTTTGGTTTATAGCAAGGATAAACATCATTTCACAAGTCTGCTGACCATGTGAGTCTCTTAACCTGTGAAATGCTATGGTGTTATCCTTCAATTCAACCCATATATAGTTATTACAAGCCTGTTGCCAGGTGCACTGTTGGGTACTGGGGATTCAGAAATGTACAAAAATGGAGAAAAATCTTAGGTGACATCCCCACAGATCCCAGGGGCCTCATGTATCAGCATTCTGGATGCTGAAGAACACTACCCAGAACGAAGTTCTGCCTGATGGCATCATTCCGGATGAGCGGTTCTGATGGCCACTTCCTTGTTGAGCTCTCCAGTGAGACCACATCATCTGCCGCCTTAGGCAACAGTGCAATGACACGTACCAAGTTTATCTGAAATGTGTACCAAATTATTTAGGAATAGCTCCAAGAGGAAATAAAACAGATAGAAAAGATGGAAAGAGAGAACCCTCACCAAAAATGAACCCATGTTCCAGGGTCGGAGTGGACTAAGCCTGGGGGGAAAGCTGTTGAGAACTCAGGGGACGAAGCCCCAACAAAGATGGAAAGGAGAGGTCCTTTGTCTGAGAAACATGGTGCTCTTTGCTCTCTGCATTCTTTTTTTTTAAATAATTTTTTATTATGTTATGTTAGTCACCATATAGTACATCTTTAGTTTTTGATGTAGTGTTCCATGATTCATTATTTGCGTATAACAAACAGTGCTCCAGGCAATACGTGCCCTCCTTAATACCCATCACCGGCCTATCCCAATCCCCCACCCCCCTCCCCTCTGAAGCCCTCAGTTTGTTTCCCAGAGTCATTTGGGGTAATTCTAAAATAGCAAAGTCTAAAGCACAGATAGTTAAGCACAGCGTGGAATCAGTGTGCCTGGACTTAGGACATCCGTCTCAGACCCTATCAGGGTTCAACCTCTGCATCACGAACTCAAGGACACAGGCAAGATGCTGGCCAGATGTTCTGAGGAAAAAGCTCTAGGAAATATTTCATACCACAAAGAACAGAATCCAGATTCGAACTCAAACGATCAGGAGAGGCTGGACCCAGAAGCCAAAACCGCTGCAAAGAAATTCAAGAGCGAAGTGTAATGCCTGAGCGGTGTCGGCGAATTGTTACAAACCAACCACAGAAGCAGACAATGAGACTCATTATGAGTCAGAATGAGAACAGACCTAAGAGCAGTTATGGAGGAAAAAGTCCGAGGGGTGTTTAGCAGTTGGCCGAACACAAGCCGACGGGTGATGAGGCTGCCGGAGGAGGAGCTGTCGGGCTCCAGCCACGCCTGGAGGGCCACCTGCTCCTACTTCACAAGCAGCCGCCCCAGGAAAGAGACCGGGAGCCTGAGGGGTCCAGAAGCCGCCCCAGGGCCACATGAAGGAAAGGAAGAATCTCCGAGGGGCTGAGACAACATTTTTAAGTATCTGGAGAGCTATGACGTAAAGAACAAAACTCATTTTGGGTAGTCTGGAGACAGAATATGAAAGAAAAGTCATATGAATGTTCACAGCAGGTGCCATTTGCTGAGTGCCTCCGGTGAGCAGGCATTGTGCATGATCCCACCCCCAGCCGACCTCCAGGGCCCCCCAGGAAAATGGGGACCACAGGCGCCACCGCGGAGGTGGGCCGGGGGAGGCAGTGCATGTGCAGCGCACGGAGAGGGCCTACACATCAGCACAGAGCAGGAGAGGGCACCCAGCAATCCAAATAAAGCCTGCAGGTGAGCGCTCGCAGCAGCAGTGCTCATAAAAGCCCCAAACGGAAAGAACCCGAACGCCATCAATCACTGAGCAGATACACGAAATGGAATCTCCCACCCAGTGAAACATTCAGCAAAGCACGTGGCGCTGATACCCCCAAAATCACAGATGAACTGCAAAAATACTATACGTAATGAAAGGAGTCCGTCACGAAAGACCACATATGGGATGAATCCATTCACATGAAATGTCCAGAACAGGTAAATCCAGAGACAGAAAGAAGATGAGCGGCTTCTCAGCCCCTCGGGGGCCGGGAGCCGGAGGAACAGGGAACGACTGCCATCAGGCTTCTCCAGCTCAGGCAAGCACCACGCTTCAAAAGGACCCATTACCACCTTCACCCGTCCACATGGCTCTTTGAGGCAGCTATTCTACAGATAAACATACGGGCTCAACGATGCTGAACGGCAGATGATGGCGCCAGGATCTAAACCAGCTCAAACCCGTACTCCTGGTCACCACGCTGGTTACACTGGGGAACGAGCAAGTGGAAGGAACAAAGAGGCTGACTTCAGTGGGACACAAGATACAAAGTCTCACAGTGAGAGCTGCGCTGGGCAGGCCATGTGAGAGCAGAGCCTGCTTCCTGCCAGACGTCCTGGTGGGGCCCAAGGGTGGCTCACAGGCATGGCGAAGGGGGTCCCGTCTTGTTCTTCTTCTACCAGGAGGGTTCACCTGGTAACTCTTACTGACCTTCCAATGGGAAGGCTACTCTCTATACTTTCTGTTCAGAACAGCAGAAGGGGTTTCCAATTTCATCCTGTTTCATTAAGCTATACATTGTTTCATATACTTAAGAAATTATGGTTACCCTATTTTGGACAATGGAAGACATATACTGTTAAAAACTATTTTTTAAGTATCTGTTTAAGTATACTGTTAAAAACAGTATATGTCTTCCATTGTCCAAAATAACATGATTTCAAAGCTGAGATTTATTTCAGTCATTTGACAGAAGAATGGGAGCTAAACAAGCCATGGAAACACTGAGGTCAGCTGGTATACTTACCGTAAAGTTCATTTCCTTGATGGGTAGCTTCAGGTGTTCAAATCCCACAATCACGGTATACTGCGTGTAATTCAAGTAGCCGAGGTGTGCCACGATAATTTCTGCACACTTCTGCAAAGACACAAGGAAGAGCTGTGTCTTTAAAGCGAGTAAGACTGGCTCCCCCACCAACTGACCCATGAAGTAACACATTTCAACAACAGATGAGCAGAATTAACCGGCTCCAGGGAGCTTGCCAGAGCCCAGAAAAATTCAGATGCCAGCCAAAAACAATTCTTAGAAAGAAAGAACCAAATGGATATTTTTGGAAACAAATAATAGATGATTTGCAATCATTAGACTCTTTCAACTTTGGACGATTCAAAATAATGTCACCTGCATAAAAAATTTAACAATGCAACACAAACCTGACATTCATACAAATACACTAGCGGGGGTGGGGGGAACATAAGCTAAGACACAACGAGTTAGACCCCCGAGCCTCACTCTCCTCCCTACTCACTTCACAGCTGCTGCACGATATACAGAGTGACTGCCTACCCCCTCACCCCCATGCCTCTCCTTCCCTACACGGAACCCTTGTAGTCTCTGGTAGGAGGTCAGGCCCGCACCCAAGGCAAAGGCTACAGGACAATGGCTGGTGTGATTACACGCGTTTGCGTGCTTGCTGCCTGCTCAGAGGCCCTGTCTCCTGTCTTGTACAGTTAGGAGCCCTCTACCTCAGCGTGGCCGGGGCGGTAGATGCGGATGTGTACTCAGCGGCCGGGCAGCCAGTGACCTGGGCGCAGCCACGCACCTAGCACACCCCTCGAAGTCCTCTAGGTCTGGGTGGCGCCTGTGAGAGCCACGGCTGTGAACAGGGCAATCACCCTCCCATGGATCAAAGGCTCCCCAAGCCGTGAACGTCTGAGATCAGGTAGGAAAACAGATCTGGATGTTCACGGGAAGCCTTAAAAAGATAAGCGGAGAATTGGCAGGCAGGGAGTGCCGACTCAAAGGCCAGGGAAGAAGTCAGAAGGGGTGAGTGTGCATGTTGCCCCTGGTCTCCGCAAAACCAAATTCATTCCTGACAGTCGGGTCACAGGAGGACACGTGGGGACAGGGGCAGCTAAGTACTGGGCAGTACACAGTACTTAGTGAATAGATCTGTGCTGCACAGATGACCACTTCTCACAAGTCTGGACTTTCAGAGGGTGTTTGAATTAATAAAACAGTTTTATCTCAGCCTGCATCTATCTTCAAGTTTATAAAAGGTACAGTAAGACCACCCGATGGTTTGGGGGTTCTCCGTTCAAGCCATGGTTTGCGCACCGAACACAATGTGCCCCTGCAAAATCCCTGGTGAGAGCACAGCATTCCCACCCACCCGGCGTGGACCACTTGCTACCCAAGACGGACGGCGTTTTCTCTTTATGTTAAGACAAAGGTAGTATATAAATGGTGGTCAACAGCTCTAGAACATAAAAATTCCCATCTTTTTTTAAGTCAGGGCAGTGCTCTTGGGAGGGCTGGGGAAGGACCTGCACAGAGAGACAACAGAAGAGAGAAGTCCCCAAGGGTGAAACAGGAGAAACTGTGGGAGTGGGGAGACACCATGGTGAGGTACCAAGGGCCACTCTCGAGGTGCACAGTGTTGGGGGCACTGCCAAGAAGCAACAGTGCAGACAAGCAGCCTCATGGGCAGCCCGGCGCTGTTCCAAGTACAGGCCTCAGAAAAAGTGACCGAGTCATCCTCGTGGGCCTGAGACTTGTGCCTGTTTAAATCGGAAAGTCCCCCATCCTGGGAAACTCCTTGGTCCTCACAAACCAGAAAGATCAGTCACATTAGCCTTACAATAAAGTCACCGACCCCCCGTTCATCATCATCACGGTGCGAGAAGGAGCAAAGCCAGGTGCTGAGTCCCAGCTAAGGCTGGACTCCACAGTCTTCCTGGGGGTGGAGGGGAAGCCCCGCCCGTGCACGGTCCTTTCAGACCCCAGATCTGTCGTCCCTCCCGATTACGCAGCAGAACTAACACAGCACCTACTGCACACAGACATGGTGCGTGCTCGGCCCCGCACTGGGCACCGCAGGCTCTCACAGCCGGTATCCCACTGGATCCTTGCCACTTTCCGAGGACGGTCAGGGAGGGCGTAACCCCACTTTGCGGACGAGGACAACACATTTTAGAGGCTGGCCCAGCCCTCCTCCCACAGGTGACAATGGAGGCAGAGCGAGAGTCCGGTCATTTGTGCGGCTTCCCGAGCAACACCTGCCCGGGCCCACGAGGCCAACCCAGTAGATGGAGCCGCTGCTGGGGTCGGGGAGCAGCCGCCTCGGGATCTTCAAACAGATGCCAGCAGAGAGGGACCCCAGACAGGGGCCAGCATTCAACAGGAACCCTTCCCCACCTAAACACCTTCCTGCCAGGACAAACAGGCTTGCTGCTTCACTGCTGTGAACCAGGTGGTGCGTGGCTGCTGAGCACACGAGCTCTAGAATACAGAAGCACGGGCTGAAATCCCGGCCCCTGCTCACTATGTGGGTCACCTCTGGCTAGTGCTCTGATCTCTGCGCCTCAGTTTCTTCTTGTGTACAGCAGGGCTTTGGTAACGGGGCCCACTCTGGGGACTGACGGAGACCTGAATGTACGGGAAGCCTGGCATGACTCCTGTCAGCGAAACCACCTTCCTAACCCCCCAATCCACGCATTCTCTTTCCGATGTTCCCTGTGTCCTCCATGCCCCCCACGACCTGCTTAGTCCCAGGGGATCACCCTGTTACATACAGAGCGGTCCCAGTTCTGACTCTTGGGACGCTGACAGAATATGGCGCCAAAAATATCAAGAGCGAGGGTTCCTTTCTCACTTTGGACCACCAGGTTTCCTATCGCATAACCACACACTGCACCCTGAAGCAGACGCTCAAACAAGTAGGTCACTCTCCCTACGAGGCCTGGGCCTCAGCCCCCGCACGTGCACCAGGGCTGGAAACCCGAAGCCCCGGCAATTCAGAATGACCACAGCACAGTGACAGACCTTCACAGGCGACAAGCGGCCCGTGAACAGCCATCTGTAGACACACCAGGCAGTACACAAACAGTGAAAACAGGCATCGTGTGCGTGTGTGTACGTGTGTAAGAATTTACAAGGGTATCAGTGCAGAAAGTTAGGTGAGTGTTCCACACCATCACTGGTATGATTCAGTTCTTTTACTCAGGAAAGCAGATACGTAACAGCGCAGCACGATGAATAATCGCTGACCATTCGAACACTCACCCCCGCACAGGTGAGGGTCCTTGTCCGGTTGTGAACTTTGTTATGAATGAACATGGTGGTTCCATCTTGAGCTACACCGTCAACTTTAACAGTCATGAGGAAACTTGTCTGAATAGATGTTTCTACAAAAGAAAGAAATTCAGCGCTGGAGATGACATCAGCCAAGGTGAGTGCCCAGAAGGGTCCTGCGACCACCTCAGCCTCGGCACATGTGAAAACCGCACACCTGTCAGCAAAGTAAGCCTTTCCATCAGGTTCTACACCCAACCCATTACCCAGGGGCCCATGTAAAAGCCTACATTACGGGTCCACCAGTTTCGGTTCACAAAAGGGCAAGCATGTCGTGGTTTATGAAATTTTATTTTTTAATTTCCCACATAAATGTTTACCTTAACGTTATATTAAAATAAAATTAGATTTCTTATTTTTGTGATTACACAATTTATTATTTTTCTGTTTTTATGCCCATTGTTAAAAAAAAAAAATCAGAACAAAAAATACAAAGATGTCATTAAACACTTACAATCTTACCACCTAGAGACAATAACCATAATTAACATCTTGTGCCCATCCTTCCAGACCATTTTCTAGGCATACAAACATACAGTGATACCAAATTATTTATGTTTTTTAAGATGTTACAAAAAAGGGGTTAATTCTTTGGTAATCCATATATTTTTTTTTACTTAATTCACTGTGGTTATGGGGTTATCTTTTCAGATTCTTTCTCAACCAAAGTGCCTCATCTGCACGGAACACGGGAAATAACGTGGGTGACCATTTTCTCAGTTCGCCCCGGATGGCACATAACTAGTACCGCTCCAGGGAGCAGCGCTGAGGCATTAGAGACTGGGGCGCGTCAGGGCAGGCTTCTCAGCCTCAGCAGCACCGGTGTTCTGAGGCCAGATCACCCTCTGCTGTGGGGCTGTCCCATGCTCTACAGGACGGTCGGCACCCTCCAGATACTAGGAGCATTCCTCTGCCCCAGTGGTGACAACTGCCAAGTGTCCCTGGGGGAGAGAACCGTCGCCTCAGGGCATCAGAACTGAAGCCTCTCCCAGAACCCCACGGAAAAAGGCGCCGTAGCAATGGCTAAACTGTGCAGCCACTGAGCTAAGCGGACTGAGCGCTGCCTTGTAACTTTCTCTGGAAGACACTGGCAGACACGTAAGGGCCTTCCAATTTGTTGCATTATAAAGAATAATGAGCATCCCTGTGATCCATCTTTGAGCGCTTGTTCAAAGATTTTAAAGCTCTCTCAATCTTTAAAATACGGTGCTTTGTACAAAGAAACATCATTTCGAAATGTCAGGCTTCATACCTTTTGATTGATCCAACTCCACAACACATGTCAGCCACAGTTGCTGATTGTATGTAGACAACGGATTTGAAAGGATTTGAATTGGCTTCAGCTAAGGCAGAAGAACAAAAAGTTAAGTAGTTCATATGACCTTCTCATTAAGTCTCCCAAATAGCTCATCTTAACATACAAAATTTACATTCAGTAAAAAAGGTTTGTGTAAGCTCCGCAACAGAAACGTGTAGTTTTCCTTTAGACAATATAAGTAAAATTCTGCCTTCCAGAAAAAGAAAAGCTTAACTTTCTATCGCATCCCCTCTGTCTCATGAAAACCTCTAAGCAGGTGATGTCCACGACCTGCAGCCTTGGGCCCATATAAACAGCAAGAAAAAGCCATCCTGGAGGAAAAAAATTAAAAGTACATAGGATAAGATGTATCATAAGATAATAAAGGACATCAAGGACAGATCTTCATTGTCACAAGACTCATTTCCTCAGTTCCAAAACGCCAGACCAGTCGCTGTTTGAGGTCTATTGTTCTCAGCTTTAGGAAAGTCTTAAGGCGCTTGGAGGGAAAAATCAGAGGGGACCCCATTGCCAATAATGTTTCTGCGGTGTGTGTGCTGAAAACCATAATACTGGCTTCCATCAGCCGTGGGAGAGAGAGAACATTGCTTAAGGAGCCCACCCACGGTTCCAAAGCAAGGCGTTATTTGAATGCACAGTCTACGTAAATATGTAGTGTCTGTGTTTTAGTACCGACAGAAACGCCCTGCGACTGAAGGCTCGCCCGAAGCCACGAGGCCCTGAAACCCACCAGATGATGGTCTATCATCTTTCAGAGGTGAGCCTGATGTTTCAGGAGCAAAGAGTTTGGTGGGATGGCAGCTATTTTTAGTGTCAAAAAAAAAAAGGACTTAGATCCTGAGAGAAAGAAATTTTAAAAGACGGAACTATGTTCAGGAAACCCCGATGGCAGCACCTCTTCAAATCAGGTCCTCAGGGCAAGAGGTAAAGAAAGTCAAGAAACGCAAATGTCAGTGGGCTAACCAGAGGGCCCTTTCCAACTAGCAAGAGTAAGAGGAATTAAAAGGTAAGTTTTAGGACATTTTTCTCCTTTTGCTTTTTGGAAATCGTAAGGGTGAAAACCTACCAGAGAGCTAAGAGAAGGAAGACCGGGATGTTTGGTGTCAAACCGATTTAAACATTACAGTGCCATGAGAACGAACGTGGGACCATTGCATTCAGTTTATAGATAAAGAGATTACGTCTGGTATGCAGAAAAACAAAGGGGTTTAGTTGTTTGGGCTCTCACAATTAGCATTTATTAAAGATTCTCCAGTTGGAAGGACCTTTGTATTTCTCTAAAGATGGTGAAGAATCAATCACATTTAAAAAAGAAAAGAAAAAGGATTTTTTTCATTTAAATGGAGTTCATGCAGAATACCAAACAATCATTAGAAAGACCACTTCTAAGTCGAAGTGGAGACCTGCATTAACTTGCGTAAATGCAGTAAGGAATGGTCCAAGGGAGCCACTGCCAGAACTTACGGTCTAGGAAGACTTGAGGGCATGAGGAATCAGGGTGAGTCGACTGGTATTTGGAAAGCAACTGCTGCTCCCTGAGCTGACAGCACCATCCTCTCCAGGCTGCGCTATTACCGCAGCAGAGAAGGTCCTTCTCGCAAACGAGAGGCCAGAAGCCAGCAGCTGACCACGGGTGAGATATGCGTGCTGCCTAAGAAGCAAGCTGCACGGCCAGGGTGGTGTGTGCCCCAAGGATCCCAAGTGACCCAGAAGTGACTAAGGCCCCGCCAGCCACCCCTTCGACGCAGTCTTACCTTTTTACTATTATTTAGTGAAAAATTAGCTGCAGAAGTCTGGATTACTTTGGGCCCTAAAAGTGTAACAGAGAATGAGAAAGCAGGTTATATCTATATCGATAATTAATTCACTGATTGTTTTTCAAAAGCCAAGAAAGACACACATTATGCAGAGGTGGTCTTACTGTCCTGGTTTGTCCTTAGGGGACATCTAAACACACACAGACACAACACCCACCCTGCTGCGCTTCATGCCCCCAACGCAGGTGAGCACGATATGACCACCACACACTGTACATGATTCCCACGGGATCCCTCAGGCCAAAACCACTCCTTTGCTTTCAATGAGTGCTCACTCTGTAGTGCTTGGATCCAAGAAACTATTAATGACACAGACATCATCCATATATTTTGTAAAGTATAAAGATTTCTATTAAAAAATTAAGACACACTTATCTGTTCGCCCAATTAATCCAGTCTTCCAAAAATATTTATTAAGCTCAGGATATAAAAAAGCATAAAATATATGAATGTATACTCAATGTATATTCCTGAAATAACTGATATATAAGCTTCATGGAATCTTACATGTAATTTTTCAGAGCTTTGGCCTCAAAGGAAAGCAGTGTGAAGTAGATTTTAATTTAATTCATTCTAAAATCACTCTCAGCTGTGATGCTAGTATTCTGGGCGCCTCAGTGACCAAGGAGGCTCCATGTAGAGGAGGAGACACACGAGTATGCACAGGAGTATGTACCGAGTACATAACCAATGTGGTGACAAGGGTCTAGAACACGTTCACGAATGCTGAGGAGGCTGTCCCTGCGTGCGAAGGAGGCTTGCACCCACAGTGAGGCTTATTTTAAACAGATTCACAATCTGAGCAAACCCCTGTTCCAGGAAATAAGGCAGTCCGCTTTCTCAGAAAGATAAGAACTGGGAGTCAGGGATGCCTGGGAGGATCAGTTGGTTAAGCATCTGCCTTCGACTCAGGTTATGACCCTAGGGTCCTGGGATCGGAGTCCTGCATCGGGCTCCTTGCTCAGCAGGAGCCTGCTTCTCCCTCCCCCTGCTTGGGCATGCTCTCTCTCTCTCTCTCTCTCCCTCTCTCTCACAAATAAATAAATAAAATCTTAAAAAAAAAAAAAGAACTGGGAGTCAGAAAAGTCTAGACTCTAGTCTTAGCTAACTTGGCTTTCTGAATCTGTTTTCACATTTGCAAAATGAGGGTGACTGACCCAGTGGTCACTAAGGCACTCCTAATTCTGAAATCCTATAACGTTATTACCAGAGGACTTAGGATGGTGATTTTGTGTTAACCTGGCTGGACCGTGGGTGCCCAGATATCCGGCTAAATGTGATTCTGTCTGTGTAGGTGTTTCTGGATGAGATTCACATTTGAATCAGTCGACGGAGGAAAGCAGACTGCCCTGGCCAAAGC
>NC_048227.1:101245661-101254764 GCF_002007445.2 Ailuropoda melanoleuca | reverse complement strand
GGGCTCAATACAAATCTAGCGCCTCCCTTCCTTAAAACTGCCACTTAAATCCAATTTATTACAGATTCTCCTGGTTCAGAAATCAGGCCTCACCCAATTCAATGGAAAAAAGACACAGAGAAAGCAAAAGAAGCCCCCTCCGCGAGGAAACGAGGAAACGTCACTGGGCACAACCACGTCCAGGATCTAGGCTTGCTGGGGACCGGCTGGGCAAGGAGCTGCATTTCTGCTGTTTTCAGCTTTCTGACAAGCCTTAAACCTTTCCAGGCATCCTCAGCTGGGGCATCTGGGGTCCAGAGACCCCCTCCAGCCACAGGGTATCGTGGGCCAGGGCCAGCACCAAGACAGCTCGGTTCTGCACCACGGTGCCTCCTCCCCAGGGCTCCTTCTGCTCTCAACTTCACCTCTAAAAACTTTGAAGCAATTCACCAAAACCCTAGAGACTTCCAAAACCTCAGAAACATCTTCCTATTCAACACAAATCACAGGTCCACACTGCTGTTTGGTCAAAGCAGCGAACCGTGAGATGCTAACGTGAAGACAGCAGCGGCAGCTGACAGTCGAGGACAGCTGGTCTCGCTTCACATCTCCTGGTCCCAACTGCCCCTCACCACTTCCTGCCCAAACCAGGCACCCAGTCATTTCTCTGCCTACCTCCTACTTCACCTCTCACCTGAAACACCAATGTGTTTCTAACAACCAAGGTAACCTAAACTAACTGGCAGCCCAGGCAAGTCTCTGTGAGCAAACAGCCTTTATGCCCCATGATCAGGCCACCAACAGAAGGAATGTTCTGTAAATGCTCAGAGGCAAGACTGATGCAGAATAGTCATGGAGGCCATCACCAAGGGGCCTCTGATCCAGCAGCCTTAACCCATCCCGCATGTCAACCTCTACTGTAACCCATTCCCTGCTGACACCCACACTGTGTGGACTCTCCGACCCCGGGTGATCTCCTGCTTCCTCCTTCATGCCCCTTCCCACCTCCAGGAACCGTCCCCAAGCCCGTGCCTGCCCCTGACCCTGTTCTGAGTTAGTGTCTCGCAGGACATTTTCACTTAGGACTCCACACCACTTTATGGTCAATAAGTTTAAAACTGAACCCATTAAAAGCACAAAATAACAAATGAAAAAGCTGCTTCCACTGCACATTTCCTACCTCTACCCTTTCTCCAGCCCCACACCCTGAAACCTTGGGGTCACCTCTGAGGATGCTCGCCTCTCATTCGTCCCACGCCTGCAGCCGGCCAGGAGAAGGGGCCTTGCTTCCTAACTTTTCCTTCCCAGTGTGGAGTCTCAGCCCCAGCCCAGCCACTGCCAGCACGGACTGCGCCAGCCTCCCAGACGCTTCCTCCGCGATGCTGTGACACCGCTGACACGCCGCCCCGCACCGGAAGCCTCTGGCTCCCCATGGTCACTCCGTCGAGTTTCAACTCCTCCTTATGGCTTCCAAGGTCCCCCCCAAATCCGTCCCTGGGACTCCTACCATGCTGCACATAGCCCACGTGAATCACGACCTCCCCTGGTCATCACAGCTGCCTTCCAAGGTACATACTACCACTATCCGCATTTCCTAGATGAGAGAGCTCAGGCTGAGGCAGCGTTCAAACCCAAGCATCAGTATCCGGGGCCTAAATTCTGTTTCCCAACATGGTCAAGCCAGATTCCAGACCAGCCGGAATACATTGCATACACTGCTCTCCTGATAGGAAATGCTCTCTCTTCTCACCACCAAACCGTCAAAGCTGGACTCAGCACGGCTCACCCGCATGTCCCACCTCCTCCGGGAAGCTTTCCCTCCCTTCGCTGTCTCACGTCTTCAACCTGTTACAGCACACATGGCCGACTGCCTGAAGACAAAGTACCCATTTATCTGTGTGGATGCCAGACACGTGAAAACACCTACTCAGCTTTCATTCGTTATCTCAAAAGTGTTTATGTACTTCCCTCAAATTGGCATAAGCTACTAGGGAGCAGGGAGAGGACCCCCCATTTCCCCAAACACCCTGGCCAAGTCAAGCACAGCAGTGGGTGGAATCTTCTCCCTGGATAATCAGAGCAGGAAGGCCTCAAGCAAAACCCCACCAGCACAGGACGGCTGTCCCTTTTTCTCTTCTTACGGGACCCATACACCTGTCTTCCTCTCCAGGCCCCCGTCTCTTTTCACACGCAGGCATTTAAAACACATACTGGAAAATGCAGGCCTCCTTGGAGCCCCTGGGCCCTTGGAAGACCTTTCAAATACAATGAAACAAACCGTCCCCTTGGAGTCAGCTGGGACTCTTTAAGTCCTTTCTAAATTAACCTCAATTTTGTGGGTGATTTAAAATATCACAAACATATTTCCTAGAAAAACTAAACACACCTTCATTGGAAAGCCAGTCCGCCAAACTGCAGCCATAACCCAAATCCCCGTAAGCCATGCCTGCCCATCTTGCGCGTCCTCATAACCATTTCCCAAGGAACCCCTTCCGAGTACTGTGAAGCCTGTGCAGCCGTCAAGACCCACAACAAAAGAGCAGGAGAACCAGCCTCTAGAGCTCTCTGCACCCGGATGTCAGCACTGTCTTGCTGGGACACATGTGCACGGTGCTGCTCTTTGCCCTCTTCCCTTTTCAGCTCTCACTCCCCAGGGACCTCCTCCTGTTTCAGGCTTTAGTGACGATGCAGGTGCGAACAATTCCACATTCATAGCTCAGCCCAGCTGAGCCCCAGACTGACAGGAAATGCCCACTCGACCCCCCACTTGGATATCCAGTAGGCAGCTCTGAGTGTGATGCGACCAAAGCCAGACTCCGGATCTTCCGCTGCCCCTGTCCTGCAGTGTTCCCTGCCCCAGAAAGTGGCCGCTCCAGCCTTCCAGAGGCTCAGGCTGAGAACTCAGCAGTCCTCTTTGACCCCTGTCTTCTCCTCACTCCCCAAATCTAATGCATCACAAAGCCTTCAAAATATATGGAGTCTTGGCCCTTCTCAGCTCTCCAGTCAGGCCCTGCCATGTTTCACTGGACTGCAGTGGCCTCCCCTGGTCTTCCTGCTTCTGGCCTTGGCACCCACGCGCTGCTCTCCATCCAGCTGCTCTCAAGGCCAGGTGCGTTCGCTCTCAGTCCAGAACTCTCCAGGGGCTTCCCTGTCACTGTGAGTGATAGCCAAACACTTCACAACCAACTGTTGCTGGCACGCCTGTGACATGTTTATGGGTGTTTCTTTGAACACACTTCTCCCTCCATAATTCCCACTTCGTTCTAAAGAAGGAACAGGAGCCCTGGGAGATGAAGGAATTTTCTCTGGGGCAGGGCAGAAGCCCCACGGCTGTCTGCCCCCTCCTCCCCCGGTCCCCTGCCAGGGAGACCAGCCTCGCTTTCCCAGCCCCCCTCCCCCCTAGGACACAGAACCTGAGGGAAACCAGCCAGGCACTTCGAGAAAAGGTTTCCCTGCCTGATGCAGGGATGGGTGAGAAGAAGAGCTTCCTCTGTCCTCAGTGGGCATGACCGTGCAGGTAAGCACTGCCTGGCTGCGGCCACCTCACACGTAAGGGGGGAGACACTGCAACAGGGCAGGACTGAGAAACAAAGATGGAAACCACTCAGGCCACCAGGGACACGGAGCCACTGAATTAACCCTAGACAAGCCTACTTCAACTCCTGGACACCCCCGTTGTTTAAGCCACTTTTCATGGGTATTCTACTAAAACCAAAAGCTCCCCTTCAATACGCATACTGAAAAAAGAAAAACAAACCACAATTAAAAATGAAACTCCAGACACTAAGTCACACAGTTATAGAAACCTTCCAGTTCAAGGCACCTGCAACTGTTCTGTCAGAATGTGAGGTGGCAACCAAGCATCCTTGTCGCTAAGACGCTGGCCTTCCTCGCTCCAGCAATGATGGGTCACTGAGTTCTTCCTCTCCCTTCGGCCCCCAGGCACCCATCCTTCCCTGCCCAGCCAAGGTCCTGCCTCCCCTAAGGCCACCCCCAACCACTCTGAGAAGACAACTGTCTCCTCAAATGCAGGACAGGAGGCACATGACCGTTACGGATTTTAATGTGGATGACAACTGTTCATAGACTTCCATGCCTCCCCCGACCTGGAGCTCCCCTCTGGCTTCTCGGTGCCCAGCACTGAGCCTTACAAATGGCGGGCCATTAACTCTAGATTCCTTCGACCAATAACTATTGATTCCTTCCATTTCTATGCATGCTTCCCTGGTTTTACTTTCATTTCCTCCATATTCTACTACTTTCCCTGCTGGGATAGAGTATAGACCACTGAACTGCAAACTTGAACTTTTTCTCCCACTGTTGTCTTTTCGTGTTTCTTATGGCCCTGACCTTTGCACTCTGGGTCTGGGAACTGGCCAGAGCAGCTCCAAGCAAGTGCCTTCCCCTTAGGCCCCTGCTCAGCCAGCTGGAAGGCCAGTGTCCCCATTAGGGCCGCCCAGCACTCCAGCACCGCTGGAGCCAACATTACCTTCCCACTAGACACCTCCCCTTCCACGAGGGGGAGTTAATAAAGCAGCACTCGAGACAAACCGTGCGGGAGGCACACACTCAATGAGCCCCTTCATGGGCCTGGAGCAGGATGACCCTGAAATGAACAGACCTGGCTGAGCAGAGAATGCGAGAAAACACCTCAGGGCGCTTTCAGCGATGCAGATGGAGATGGGACAGACTGCCTTTTACAACCCTCAGTGACAGCCAGCACCGTAGGGAGGCAGGAGGAAACAGCAGCCGGGAGGCCCAAGCATTTCTATAAATATGTATTTTATCTGGCCTCATCGAGTCACGATACAGTAGGTAGGTAAGACTGAAAATATTTCTGTTATCACAGGTTTTGCTACTTGTTCAACTCATTCCCAGATTTCCCACTCTAGAACTCAAAAATCAGCATGTGGGCAGTGGGAAGGGACTTTCATCTCTCAGTGCATTCGCATGTTTTAAGCAAAGATTTTGTTTTTCTTTCATAATCTGTATAAAAATAATCTCTTCTCCCGTGATCTAAAGCGCTGGCCTGGTGCCTATCAGTCTGGCTTCAGATCCTGGCTCCCCCACTTGCGAGGCACACAACTATGGGCAAGCTAGGCAACTCTCCGGCCCAGTGTCTCCTCTGTAAATCAGAGACAAGCAGAAAACCCCCAAGGTCGTTGGGGCGCATAAATGAAAGCACGACGGGCCTAGGGCAGTGTAGTAAATACGGGAAGAACTCGATCAGGTTCGTTACAGTAGTAATAATTGTGTGTTTCCCCCCACAGACTTCTTTAAAAAAAAAAATGTGTTTTCATCCTACCAATATCTGAGGATCCACTATGTAATACCTCCCCTCCTCCAGCTCAGAACTGAACCAACTGAAGAAAAGGGCAGTTGTCATTCCCTAAGCACTTAACAGCAGGTATGATCAGGGATGCCTGGGTGGCTCAGTCATTAAGGGTCCTGGGATTGAGCCCCTCACTGGGCTCCATGCTCTGCTGGGAGCCTGCTTCTTCCTCTCCCACTCCCCCTGCTTGTGTTTCCTCTCTCACTGCCTGTCTCTCTCTCTGTCAAATAAATAAAATAAAATTAAAAAAAAAAAAACAGCAGGTATTATCAGCCCTTTTACATATGGGAAAATAGAGGCCAGGGGCAGCCTTCCTGCTGAGGTTCCAGTCGGCAGCAGGTGGAGGTGGGGTTTGAGCCCCCAAGGACGGAGGCAGAAAGGAGGCCCACCACTCTCTCACTCTCACTCTTTAGCCCCCTCACCAAAATCTTTCTGTTTTAAACCTACCACTGAGTGGGTTTTGAGAAGAAGAAACTCTAAGGGGAAGAACAGAATAAGAACTCTGAAATTTCAATCTGTGAAATATATTGAATATATCCGAATACATTCAAATTTCAAACTTGAATATATTACAAATCATTTATCATTACCTATTCAAAAAAGCCATTATGCAAACATTCAAAGCCCAACAACCTCAATATGTATTTTAATGAACAATAGGCCCCACAGTTCCTTGAGGAGTGAACCGTGAATTCATGTGTACCCCTGCTGGGCTGGAAGCCTGGTGATTCACACACAGGAGCATGGTAGTTAGGCCACTGAAAACCCTTCCTGGGGCAGAGAACAAGGAAGCAGGCCACACACTGGTCAGTACAGGCAAGGTGCCAGCCAAGGGCAGCACCCTGGCCCAGAGCTCCACGCAGCGCAACCGGTGGTGAAGACCCCGGGATCTGAGGGCAGACCACGGGGCTGCAGGGCCCCTCTACCACGACCAGCAGGGTGACCTGGGGTGAGCCACTCTCTTTCTCAGGACTGCGACTCAACACCGAGGTGGCCCACCGCCCAGGGCTGCTGTGATAACTAAACGAGCTATTACACGAAAGCCCTCGGAAGTGCTCGGTCGTTGCCAGCTGCTGGTGAGAGGCGGGAGTGTTCGTGTCACAACCGTGGGCTCTGGAGCCAACTACTCGGGCTTCAGTCTCAGCTCTGCGATGTGCTGTGACCTTGAGAAACTCATGTGACTTCTCTGCACCTTGGTGTTGTCATCTGTCATAATGGGAACGCTAAGAGAAACTTCTTCACGGGAAGAGTAGCTGTGAGGATCCCATGAAATGGTGCACATTAGGTGCTCACAGCAGTGCCTGGTACAGAGTAAATACTTTCTATTAGCTCTAGAGATCATTCTGGTTCAGGGGGAAAAAAAAAAAGATTCTTAAGAGACACAATCCTAAAAAACTCTGTCATTACACGAATAGGATACTGACCCAGGGCCGGTGTCCCCTCAAGCACTGGGACACTCGGAAGGCCTGGGACACGGAAACCACAACAAGGTTTGTGCTAATTTGTGCCACCCCGTCACTGCTGGCAGAAGAGGAATCTACTGAATACACTTCGACACTTACACGCACCCAGGATGAAAGAGACACACGTAAAATACGCTCTTTCAATACTGGCTGCAAGTATCAAGCAACACACACCCAAAACTCCAACCTTACTCCAGGCAGCCTTATCGCAGGGAAGCGCGAGGCAAAGCAGCAAAAGAAATCTCAACGGTGTGCAGCACTGCAGCTCAAATAGGAAGTCACGGTAGCAAGCGTCCAAGACCTGCTCTGAGCTGCACCATCCTCTCCTCCGGAACCCCAGCACCTGCCACTCGCCTGGAATTATCAGAAAGGGAGCGGGGTTTGCAGGAGACTTTAGCTTATAGCTGCAAGAACCAGGAACTCTTTATCCTGACTGGTTTTGATAGCAATCTCTCCTGCCCTTTTAAAAAGAGTAGGCTGGGCCACATGTGAGCAAGGAGGTCAGGGAGGTGGAGCAGGGAGGTGGCAGTGCCACTGACCCCCGCACTTAGCCCCACCCCCTAAGCCTTGCTCCCCCAGGCTGCTCTTTTCTCTTCCACCCTCCCCCAACTCTCCCCTACCACGTTCTTTCTCTGGCTTCACTTCCTGCTCCTGTCCCTTCCCAGCTTTCTCACCACGGGGTTGTCATCTGGCAACAAGAGCACTGTGACCCCACCGGGCGCGTGGATCCAGGATCTTCGGGCTTGTTTTCTCATAAGATTTTTGTGTGCCAAAGACTTTCTGACTTCCACATCTTACGTCATCTTGAATGCTAGACAACAGCGGCCGGCGGACGTCCAGACCCCAACATCCCACCGCACGGCCCCTCGCTCACCAGAGCCCGGCCGGGCTTCGAGGAGAGCATCATGCTGCCTACTGCGTCACCACAGGACACACCTGAATGCTCCACTGAAATCCTTCATTCTCACTGTGGTTCTACGAGCCCTCCTGTAGTTAGCAGCTCTAGTTCCCTGCATGTAACAGACGGCACCTGACTTCCCCAGGAGACCCACACCACTTCTCTGCCTCTCGTCCAGGTAAAAGGGATAACACCACCATACACCACCCAGGGCTGCTGTGCTGTGGGGACGCAAGGAGATTCGCTCTGTGAGAGAACCTAGAACATGCCAGTTGTCACTCTGCTACAGGGTCACAACTTGGCACCACTCCAGAAAGCATCTTCACGTGGCTTCCAAGCATGCTACTGACATACACCACGAATGAATGGTGCCCCTGGAGTTGTGCACAGGCAGTGCTGCCAACCCCCCTCTGCCTGGGGTTTAATTAAGAGGAAGACTTTTACAACATCCATCTAGGACTCACATTTTACGCTACCCTGCCTTCCTCTGCTGAAGTGAATAACCAAAGTCAGAAACTTCTGAGGAAGCAGGAGGAAAAAGCTTTCCCTCCATCACATGTGATGGCATTTTGGCAACACCCTCCAATCTTCTCTATGTCCACAGTCAGAGAAATCGGCAGCGCTCCAAAGCAAACCCTTCCAGCCTCTACAACCCCAAACACACAGAGACACGCACACAGTCCTGTCTGAAGGTTGCCTTCAGTTATGGGAACCTGCCCTCCCAACCTCCCGCCGCAGACATGGCTCCACACAGCAAAAGACTCCAGGCATTCCTTCTCTGTGACTTCTGACTTCTTGCGACTCAAGTGCTAAACTTTTTTTTATTTTTTCTTTTCCCGGATGTCCCCTGGGAGACACCCAGATGACTCTGCTGCGTCAAAGGCAACCTTTAGGGATGGCGTCTATGAGGCCCTGGACAGGTTTTTCCACTTAAAATCCCTGAACTTCACAGAGGAAATAAGGCCCAAAGTCAGCAAATTAAAACTCATAAAACTCGGTGTCCCAGAGATCTAAAAGGGCTGTGGCAGGCTCCCAACGTGCCAACATCATCAAAAAGCCACTGGAAAGCACCTCTCTTTACCCTCGGCCTGGCTAGATCACCAAAGAGCTGAGTGGGGGTGCTCTGGGTGCCTTCAAGAGAGAGGTGATGAATAGGGTCCCTGTCCTGGGGCAGGGGGCCACCGCCCTTCCAGCAGGGAGGCTGGGCCTAGGCTGCCCCAGGAGAGGCGGTGAGGGGCTCTGAGAGGGGCTCTCCTGTAGGACAGGAGTCACCGGTTCTCCGGAGCGAGCAGGGCCAGAGCTGGCCTCAAAGGGCCCTCCTGGGGTGCACTCTGGCCCACACCGGTCCCGGAACCCCGACCCCGTCTCCACGGCTCGCGCCCAGCCACCCCCGCGGAGCCCCCGCCAGGGCTCCCTCCCCGGGGTCCCGAA
>NC_048227.1:101230372-101245561 GCF_002007445.2 Ailuropoda melanoleuca | reverse complement strand
CTCGAGCCGGGGTGAGGTGGGGGGTGCGGCCGGGGAGCGGGGCAGGGACGGGAGAGGCGGCAGACTGCCCCGCACAAGCCCCGCTCACTGGCCGCACCGGAGGGGATCCCGCGGCGCGTCTACCTCCCTGCGCCCCAAGAGCACAGAGGCGGCCCGAGCGGTGGGTGGGCTCAGTGTAGGGTTCACAAATTGACTGACTGAATGACTTGACTCTTACTCCTTGTCCCTTGCTGAGGAGACAGCACATTAAAACATTCACCTGGCTTCCAGGGCGCCTTAATCAGGGCATAAGGATGGATCATGGGAGTCCATGAACGCCCTACAGTTGTGTGAAAGACACTATGGGTGTCTGCATTTTTCTGGGGAGAACATCTATAACTTTCCAAATTATCAAAGAGGTTTGTGACCCAAAGAGCTTAAAAGCCAGAGCAAACCTCTGACACCCCCAGATGATGCCAGGATAGCTTTCCAGGCTCTTGCTGGTAGTTTCTGCAAACTTTTTCTAGATCAGAGCTAGCATAGCGTGCAGATTTTCCATCTCTGGGGCGAACACGGTCCCTCAGGAAGCATGCAGGTGTGGATCTCACACCCCACATCCCACAGAGCTGCAAACAGAACCGATGGTACAAATCCGGGTCCTGCTAAGGTCCTGAATAGGAACAAGTGCCAGGGACCAATCCTGTTGGAGTTCTTTCGACAGTGTGACCAGATCCGCTGACCAAAAGCACTTCCTTGAGCTAAGATCTTGGCTCACAGTCCTAAATCTCTGTGATCAAGAACAGAGGAGAGCCAAGGTTTTGGATATTTCCAAGATTCTCTTTGGAGCATTTGTCAAAATGCCCCCCCCCGCCCCGGTCCCCTTATTGCTTGGGTTTAAAGTCAATCTGAATAAGGAAAATAAATGACTCAAGCTTTCTTCCTAACCTTTCCTTGTTCATGCTCTGAGCTGCCAACAAGCTCATTGGTATTGGCAGGAAGATACCAACACGAGTAGCATTCAGTTCCTGCCCTCAGCAAACTTGCAGGCAAATGCAGTTACCAAAACTGTGACAAGCCCAGATTGCTACAGTGGCACTGAGGAAGGGCACCTAACTCACCTGGGGTGAGGTTGGGCGGGAGAGGAGAGAGAATGCTCAATGTTTGGGCTGATCTCAAGGTGGGAGGGGCTTGAGAAGTTGGAGGGAAGTGGGGGACCCCAGGCAGAGCAACAGACTGAATACCGAGTAATATGACAAATTCCATTACCACTCAGAATCCTAAACCACAACTCTTAAAGGAATAATAACAAAAGATTATTCCTTTGATTCTTTTCATAGACGCTAGGAGGAAAAGGGGTCTTCAGAGCAACAAGGCCATAAACAGGGCAACAAGGAACATAAACACCGGTGCCTGTGGAACTGGCAGGAAACGGGGCACCGGCCAGGTGGGCGCTGTGCACCAGAGCTCGCATCGTCTCAAAGAGCAGCACGCACCCCTTTGAAAGCCTCTGACTTCAGATACAACTTTTCATGTGACACCTTCCAATTCTAAAGTATTGGAAACTAATTTAAAAAAATATTTTGAGGGACACCTGTGTGGCTCAGTTGGTGAAGCGTGAGCAGAAGCATGCCTTTTGCTCAGGTCATGATCCCAGGGTCCTGGGATCGAGTCCCGCATCAGGCTCCCTGCTGCCTCTCCCTCTCCCTCTGCCTGCCGCTCTCCCTGCTTGTGCGCACGCGCTCTCTCTCTGACAAATAAATAAAGAATATATTTTTTAAAAATATTTTGAACTCCAGGAGGACTAAACAAAACACATTTGCTGGCTGCATTTGTCCCGAGGCAGCCAGTTTTTACCTCTGATCTGAGGAAGTCTTGTCTGGTGTAGAAATGCCTGCTCCAGAGGCTGTGCCAGCTGCCTGACCTCCCCTGAGACACCCCCACAGACCCTTTGCTGTTTTCGTATGGCTCCAGGTTTTAAAGAGTTGACCTCTTTGAGACCCAAACTCCCTCCTGGTAACTTCTCCACGTTGGTCCTCCCTTGACGTGCTGGCCAGCATCACTTCGATCCCTCTTTTTCTCCTTGATGTGCTCTTCCAACATTAACGGAGTATTCCGTGTGTGCTACACACTTCCCTCAGTTCTGGAAATACAACTCGAATATGTGGGACAATCCCCGTCCTCCTGGGACTTATCCTTTGGTGAAGGACACAGGCAGCAAACAGATAATTACCGAATAATGACACAGTTACAACTGTGATGGCAAAGGGATAGACGGGCACAGTGATAGTGAACATGATGTGGGGAAAGGTGCCCAACATATTCTGGGGCTCCAAAAAAGCTTGTCTAACCCGTCAACCATCCCTCACAGGAGATTTCCTCCAGGTCACCTCCAAGCCCCCTTCTCTGAGCATGCTTCTGCTCAGCAAGTTTCCTCGCTAAGCTCAGAATGGAGCACATGTCAGATGAGGTCTGTATCAGCCTGAGAATGAGTTGGTATTCTGTCAGCTTCCTCCCATCCAGCTGATGATTCAGTTCTCCTGATACCTCCTGGGATGTCCACTCAGGGTCACACTGTCCAGTGAGAAGAACCAGCAATTACTGATCACCTGCAAAGCCTAAGGCCCAAGCCAATGAATTCTCTCAGCCACTTGAGTTATCCATGGTCATTATTCTCATTTTACAGATAGGAAACTGAGGCCTTAAAGAGGTTAAGTAATTTTCTCAGGGACTACTGGTGAGAACCTAGGACGACCTAACCCCAAGCTCACGCTCTTCCAATGGTGGTGTCCCGAGCATTGAAGAATGTGACAGGGTCAGAGTGACAAGCAAAGGCCAGGAGCAAACAGGCCATTAGATATATAGAGTCTCTGTAACCTCAGAGGCACTCAGCCCACATTTATCAACTTTGTTCTTATTTTAAAAGCCTTCTTAAATCCATATATACAATGTTTCACAGCATTCCCCAGTAATCCCATTTAATTGGGAGATTGGACCAGTGGGTGAGTGTATATGTATTTGAAACCTAGCCTTGTTTCGAAAAGGATCAAAGTATCATAAATTAGATTAGTCTGATGCCACCTATTCTTAGGAAAACCCCTACTCATACCTAATGTTCATTTCATTTTCTTTTTTTTCTAAGATTTTATTTATTTATTTGAGAGAGAGAGAAAGAGCACAAGCAGGGGGAGCGGGAGAGGAAGAAGCAGGCTCCTGGATGAGGAAGGAGCCTGGTGCGGGGCTCCATCCCAGGACCCGGGATCATGATCTGAGCCAAAGGCAAACGCTTAACTGACAGCCACCCAGGTGCCCCTCGTTTCATTTTCTAAGGGCCAGCAAATGATCCCTTTAAATCATTTTCTCTAGAATTGGACCAAAGTCAAGTCCACCGGTCTGTAGTCTTCTGACACCCACTCACCACTGTTTTTCAAGTCTGATGGCAGCATCTCATGGGGTTTACCTACAAATGCTCTTAATACCCTAGGAAATTAGTTGTCTATTCCAGGGGATTCAAATTCACTTCCTAATGTAACAACAAACATTTGTCGAGCATTTTGTAGATAGATTGCAGTGATCTCCTTACGTCTTATTCATAAGAATCAATAACGGCTAACGGCAAGCACTCATGCTCTAGTCGGGCCCGGAGTTGAACAGGAAGGAAACGAATGGCTTACTGCAATTCTCTCTGCCCACTGTGTTAGTTGCTCAGGCTGTTGTACAAAATACCAGAGGCTGAATGGCTTCCACAATAAGTTTTTTCTCACGTTATAGAGGCTACAAGTCCAAGATCAAGGTTCTGGTTGATTCTGTTTCTGGTGAGGGCTCTCTTCCTAGCTTGCAGAGAGCCACCTTCTAGCCATGTCCTCACGTGGCCTTTCCTTGATGCATGTGTGTGAGAAGAGAGAGTGGGAGCTTCCTGGAGTCTCTTCTAATAAGGATGCCAATCCCGTCAGATCAGGCCCCCCCCACGACCTCCTTAAACCTAGGTACTTCCTTACTCCAAATTCAGCCACAGGGGGAGAGTCAGGGCTTCAAAATATGAGCGGGAGCTGGGGGTAGGGAGGACACAAAAATTCAGTCCCTAACAACTCTAAATGGAAGATTTCTTAAAAAGGAAAACTGCCCTACATATTCAGTGCAGAGACTAGGGAATTCAGTACCAGCAACTCTGATCGCCTATTCTTTGTTCCAAGGCCGGAAAATCTCAGTCTTGATTCTTCCTTGAGCCTGATGACAGCTGATGACATTTGATGTTAGTGACGTGCCTTGGCCTGGGTTTCAGTTGCTCCTGGAACCCATTTCCAGCTGACTCATCCCCTCTGCAGTTAGCAGAGCAGAACGAAGGTGTCTCCGTCAGGGCTCAGTCGTCTCACCACACTGCCATCCCCACGACCTCCGCCCATCATTTGCAGGAGGCCCTGTGCCTCTCTGGCCCACTTGCTGCATCAAACACGAGGGCTTACTTTTCATTGTCTTACTTGACTCCTGGGAACCGATCGGTAGAAGCAACGGTCTGCCTCTGACTGGTTCCAAAGCTTTATCTTCTTATCAAGTTTCGTAATGCCAGAACACAGACATTCTGCCTGGTGGTTATTGATAATATAAGACCGTCGTTTTTGCTTTCTTATCCTTGTCCTTGTTCCCATTATTTACTGCTGCGGAAACTACCCCAACATATAGTAGCTGTATTAGTTATCTGTTGCTACATAACAAATTACTCAGAACTTTGTGCCCTGAAATAACAACATGTATTATCCCGTCATTTCTGTGGCTGTTCCATATGGATAGATGTTTCTGTGCCCTGTCCCGCATAACCCACCGCCTGGACCCACGTGCACACAGGCAGGCTGAGGAACACTGTTCGTGAGACTCGTGCTGTGTGAATGACCTTGGGAGCCTGGTTGTTTGAAATATACTCTCTGGCCTCCAGGTCAGAACTGACCCTTCTGTTCTGGATGCCAAGAGCTACAAATCTGGTCTCACATGCCCTCCTGCTCCAGGCGGGGTGGCCCCCCAGAATGGAATCCAGGAGGGGAGGCAGACACATACAGCCCAGGCTCCTTGAAAATACAGAAACATGATAACATAGAAACGCAGCTCACTCCAAACTGCACGCGGGCGAACAAACGTTTAATTTCAAATCCTGTTATTGCCCCTATAAATATGGCCTTTGTGGGGATGGTCCGTGGGAAGTCTCACCTGAGGGGAGGACGCTCCGCCCAGGCCTCTCGCCGGGACACCAGCCGGGCTTGTCTCCACGGGGCTTCCCAGCTAGGGAGGCTGGATGTTGTAAGTACCCAAAGTACATCAAATAGATGTAACTTTGCCTTATTCTCATCATTACCTACTATTACCGTCATCTATGTGTAGATTTCTTTCCTCTTCTGTTTCTATTAGGTTTCTATAATAATAATAAAGTTTTCTTTCCTTTTCGAAACCGAAACACAGCTGTTGTGAATCTTTTGTTCAGAACAGGGGATCAGGAATGCAGGTGCAATTAGTGGGCTCCTTTGGCTCAGCTCGCATTCGGGCTGTAGGCAGTGTGTCATGTGGGGTTCAAGTTATCCTTGAGAGTAGGCAGGAGAGGGGTCTGCCTCCACGCTCATGCTCACGGTTGTTGGCAGGATCCAGTGCCTCCTGGACTATTGGCTGGACTCTCAGAGTCACCATGAAGTTTACTACAGTAAACGTGATCTCATTCTATCCTCTTGGCACCACTGAAACAAATGCCCTCTTTTTCCTTGGGACCCATGGGTTTCTGGTACTTGCAATAACGATGTGCAGTGAGTAGAAGCAGGCATACCCTGTCTGTGCCCACCCCTGGCCCTCACACACGCTCGCAGGGCACAGCCCTTGCTCACGGGTCCCACGGCTTCCACTCACCAGGAATTAGTGTCCAGCATACCAATACCCTTCCCCTTCTCTGCCTTTGGTAATTTGGGATTTTTTAAATATCAGTCTCAATTTACTGAAACATGTCTTCCATTTTATCCTGAGCATTTGAGCGGTACTGCATGAACCAGACTAATGCCATCTTGAACAAATCCGCCATGATGACCGGTCTGTGACCTGACACCTTGAGCAGAGCCCCCCCTCCAATTCTTTCCTTTTGTTTAACCTCAGTATTAAGTACACCCTGAGGCAAAACGTCCTTGATCTGCTCTGGAGATATAGCCATGGCACACACCTGTTGTCAAGCTCTGTCCTCCTGACTGGTCCCTGACATGTACTCCCAGCTCTGGAGGCTACAAAAGCAACAGGTCTCAAGGGAGATGGGGTTGCAGCCATCTACTGTCTCATGACGCCTAAAGTATGCTTCTGTCCGGAAGTCCCCTTAAAAAAATCACTTCTCCTCAAGCTGGACTTGTCGGCCTTTCTCTTCAGCTTTGGAGATCATTGTGCATAGACCTCCCTTTCACAAAACAAGTACCATTCCACTACCCTGTGACTTCCCTGTGCCACCTTTATTTGTAATAATCTTTCCAGGGCCCGGCACCAAGCCTGGTGCAGAAAGAGACCCAACACGTGTCCTGAATGAAGGACCAAAGACTGGCACCATAGCGGTGTGTTTGCTCATAGTGTAGAGGCTGGGGGGACACCTGCCCACGGGAGAAAAGGGCAGGAGTTGCCAGGGCAGCAAGTGTGTCACTCAGAGGCGGGAAGCTGAGCGTGCACCTCCTTCTGTGAGGTCTCCTCTCCTTGCTGGTCCTGGTTTTCCTGAAGCTTCTAGTTCTAGTCCTGAAAAGCCCCGAGTCCCAGGCTCCTGCAGTCCCAGGCAAACCAGGACAGTTGGTCATGCGCTTCCAGCCTGCATTTCTTCTCTGAGTTACTGGGCAAAACTGTCTTCATGTTCAGGAATATCTTAGCTTGCTTCCCTCGACCACAGATTCTGAGGCAAGAGTTTCCACGTGAACTTTATGGGAAGCAGGTAGTACCCCAGGGAAGCTTGGAGACAGCGTGGAGGCAGGGGCTTGGGAGAGTACGTTCGAGGGAGTGCAAGCTGTCCCTGGCTTCACTACCAACACATCTAGTCGCTCCTCCAGAGAGACTGCCCGAAACTTCGGTGCCTGCAGATGATCTGTTGGTTCTGTCCTGTCATCTGTGTCCTGGGGGCCGGAGTCTGACCTACACATCTCGCTTATACTCCGGGCCCCTGCAGGCAGCTACTGGGGAACCAGGGCCTGTGGGCTCCAGTCCAGCCTCGCCTGTCGGTCTGCAGTGGAGCGGAGGTGGTGGGGGTGGAGGTGGCCGAAGCCGGCAACTACATGAACGTTTATCAGGATGACTCAGCTGGGGAAGCAAGACACGAGCCATGGTGGGGTGGGGTGGGAGGACAGGGGCAGGGATCAGTGGCTCTGGGGATTCACCAATTTGATCCAGTACAAAGAGGAGGAGAAAATTCGTGTTGCAAAGACTGGGGAAGTGAGTGTCCTGGGAAAACCTAGCAGGATTCTGGGGCTTCATGGAGGCCCCAGCTGAGGTCTTTAAGCTTATATTAATGACTTCTACTAATGCCTGCCTGGTGGTGATTTCCTCCCGCAATCGAGCAGCACAGAGAAGAGAGTATTGGTATTGATCAAAAACCTTGGGCTCCCAGGCAGCTAGGACAAAAGGGCAGAGGAACAAATTAGTTTAGGATAATGGGTCACAAAATTTGTTGAAGTCAGAATCACTTGGAGAGCTTTAAAAAGGTCCGATACCCAGGCTGAACCCCAAACCAATTAAATCAGAATCTGAAGTAGGGCTTGGGCTGGGTCATTGTTAAAGCTCTCCAAAGGATCCCAGTGTGCAACAGGCTTGATAACCATCGGTTTGGGGCCCCGGCGAGAGATCAGAAACCCATTCTGAATAGGTTCCAGCTCCTTCCTGAGATCCAGGGGCATTTTTGCCCTTTGATTCTATAAATCATCTCTGTATCTTTGTAATAAATTCCTTCTTTTTGGCTGAAATTAATGCTTGCAATCAATAGTATTTTTTAAAGATTTTATTTATTTATTTACCTAGTTATTTATTACAGAGATAGAGAGAGCATGAAGGTGAGGGGGGCAGAGGGAGAGGGACAAGCAGACTCCACACTGAGTGCAAAGCCCAACACGGGGCTCGATCCCACGACCCTGAGACCATGATCAGAGCCAAAACCAAGAGTCGGATGCTTAACCGACTGAGTCACCCAGGCGCTCTGCAATGAATAGTCTTAAACACTGTTGTACCATATCTCTATAAAGCGACAGTTAATGTCTCTAGGTGTCCCTGACATTGCCCTCAATGATGAGAACTACAGCAAAGTCATCGTTCCTATGGCAACCTGAAGGAAGGGTTGTTTGATTTTGCGTTTCACCCTGCAGGACACTGAGGATGGACCTGCCCTATGGAGCTTCTCGATCATTCTCCACTGAGCAGTAGGTGTACGCACCCTTTCCTAATCGACTTTTAAGTAATCTCTGTTGGCCTGGATGAAAATTGAGGGCTCTCTTCACTCAAGAGCATGGTGTTGCAGGTCGGAAATGCTAGACAGCTAACCTGGGGAAACTGGGAATCTCCTTCACAGAGACACACAACCCAGTCTTCAAGTTCTCCCAGGCTTGGGGACTGGAAATCAGCATGACTTTGTTAAAAGCGCTACCTCCGCGAACCACCACACCTGGAGGGCACTTTCCCAGCCCTGTGGGGTGTTAAAAAAGAGCACAGCTATGCCCAGGTTATGGTGTTTTTTTCCATGTTTGGTTTGCTTCCCTCATTCCCTAGGAAACAAGCGGGCAGGACAGAGCCCCCCTGCCCATGTCCCCCCGCTTCTGTGTGCAGCACCACCGGGGCCGGGCTCACCATGGGGCAGGCCTCTACCTTCAGAGCTCTGCTTCAGGCAGGGGACCGGCCCTGCCCATCACCACCCCCCCACCTGAGCAAGCCGCTTCCCACACAACCAACCAAGCTGCTCAAATTAGAGCCACCATTTGCCACAAATTGCCAAGTTACAGTAAATGCCGAGTTGGCCAGTTCCAGGCACATGAAGGGGCCATCCAGCTTCAGGTCCAGGGGCCGCTGGGCTACAGAAACCCTCTGCTTAGGCCTTGAACATACAGAACAAAGGTCTTTATCCTGATTTCCTGGATGTGGACTAAATCATACAAAACTCAAATACCTATGGGATGGGGGAGGAAGGGGGGGTACGGCAGGAGCCCTGGTGTAGAAAAGTCTGAAATGGGGGTGCCTGGGTGGCGCAGTCGTTAAGCATCTGCCTTAAGCTCAGGGCATGATCATGGCGTTCTGGGATCGAGCCCAACATCAGGCTTCTGCGCTAGGAGCCTGCTTCTTCCTCTCCCACTCCCCCTGCTTGTGTTCCCCCTCTCGCTGGCTGTCTGTCTGTGTGAAATAAATAAACAAAATCTTTAAAAAAAAAAAAGTCTGAAATGGGCACAGCAATGTCTCACAATCCGGGCTGAACAACCCCAGGGCAGGGGAGGGGCGGCTTGCAGAGAGCGGCCCTTCGTAGGGAGCTGCGACGGCACCCACCCACCGCGGGAGGGCCTACAGAGGGGCCTAAAGCAGTGGCTTCTGAAAATCCGGCTTCCTGGCACATTTCCTTTCAGTAATTTGCCAGAGCATTTCAGGGTGAAGTGCTTACTCTTGGTGTGTTCCTTTCATTGTCTATTCTGATCACATTTAGGGTAGGTGGATTTGTTTTGTTTTTTAAAGATTTTATGTGTTTATTTGAGATAGAGCAAGAGAGAAAGTGTGAGCATGAGTGGAGGGGGAAGGGCAGGGGGAGAGGGAGAAGCAGCTCCCCCCACTGAGCAGGGAGCCCGACTCGGGACTCGATCCCAGGACCCCGGGATCATGACCTGAGCCGAAGGTGGACGCTTAACCGACTGAGCCACCCAGGCGCCCCAGTATTTTTGTTTTCTAAGTTATGGAAGCATGTAAGATATTACCCAGGAATTTCATTTCAGGATAGGAAAGGAAAGGCCACAAAATAGTGGTTATTTTTAGAAGAGCCTTGAGGTTCTCTTGCCCTGGTGGACAAGGCTGTCTCTATTCAATGGGGAGGGTGGACAAAGGCTGAGGCTAGGAGAACAGGGAAGGAGAAAGCTGGACTAAGGAGGGAAAACCACCATTCCAGGGTGGAGAAGTGCAAGGGCGTGTCTTCCGTGACCTCTGTCCAGGACACTGGCAGTGACACCCAGACCCGGCCTCCTCAGTCAGTGTCAGCTGGAGTCACACCTCTGGGGTCATCAACCACCTTGATATTCCTGGGACTGTGGGGGTTCCCAGGACACAGGACTTTGGTGCTAAAGCCAGGACAGTTTGGTCACCCTGCCTCTGACCCAGCAGCCCCTCAAAAACTGGTTTCCCACAACAGAGGGCTGAGCAGGAACCTTTGCCCACACTCCATGTCCTCCTTCACCCCACTGCACACATGTCCCCACAGCACTGACATCACAGCCCATGCACACCACACACACATACACACACACACCACACATACACACACACACACATACACCACACACACACACACCACACACACACACACACACACACCACACATACACACACCACACATACACCACACATACACCACACATATACCACACTGAGAAGACTGTAGTCGCCTGTGCTGCGAAGGCTACCCCTGGGCCAGCCCCTTCAGACACAGCCCCACTCTCACTCTGTGGTCTTGGTTTTAGAGCCAGAAAGGACCTGAGATCATTCTATGAGATGTGCAGACCTGATTTCCAAGATGGTGGCAACAGAGCCAAGCCAAGACTCAGTCCTCCTGACTCCTCCTCAACAAACAGTCAGCTGCTAGTTAGGAAATATTCAGAGGGGACTCTAAGTCCACAGCCCTGTATCAACATGCGGACAGTCCTGTTCAAGGAGAGCCTGTTATGGGTGGAATTGTGTCCCCCGAAGATGTTGAAGTCCTGACCCCCAGTGCCTGTGACTGTGGCCTTATTTTGATCAAGTTAAGATGAGGTCAAGGGTGGGCCCTGATCCACTACATCTGGTGTCCTATGATGAGGGGAAACTTGGATGCAGAGACAGACACGCAGCCAGGGAAGACAGAGGGGAGAAGAACGGCCACATATGAGCCAAGAATAGCTGAGGCCCCCCCAAAGCTGCGAGGGAGGCCCTGCCCTCACAGCCTTGGACGGAACCACCCTGCTGACACCCCGATCTCAGAATTCTGGCCTCCAGAACTGGGAGACACAAAACGTCTGCCGTGTAAGCCGCTCGGTTTGCAGTGCTGTGTCACGCACCCTAGGAGACAAATCCAGATTCCCGGCCTTCCTATTTCAAGCGTCGGGTGTCCTGCCCCAGCTCAGAGGCCTGTTCTCATCTGGCAGATGAGACTCTTCTAGCAAAGCTGAGTCATTGCTGCAGCTGAATGATGACCGGCCCCGGAGAACGATCGGCTGCTTCTACCTGCTCCGCTCCCTAGGAAAAGAGTATCTTCATCTTTCCCTCTTGACTCAGAGCAAGATGTAGCTAGCTTTAAAGAAAAAAGAACAAAACAACTCTGCTTACATGAAGGCTCGGGTAAAAATAATTAAGCTTCGGTGAACCACCAGGAAGAGCGCTGACAAGTGTCCGGTGCGTCTGCTGTTTGAACCGCGGGCGCCACACACGCACCAGCGGCCAGATCAAGGACTTCGGGGTGACCTTTAAGCGCAGAGCTGTACCACCTGAAACACGAAATGATGAAACACCGTGGGATGGGTCTGCTGGTATTATATAGTAACTGATCTCTTCAATGTTAAAACCACCTTACATTCATGGCACAAGGCCCACTTGGTAATGGTATATAATCTCTTTTTTATAACCCTGTTGCTGGATTCAGTTTGCTGGTTTTTTGTTTTGTTTGAGAATTCTTCTGTCTCTATCCATGAGAGATACTGGTTTGTGGTTTTCTTGTGATGTCTTTCGCTTGTTATGGTAACAGTGTCTCATAAAATTTATTGGGACCAACACTTACCTAATGGCATTCCCTTGTGGTCCTTTCTTTTCCTGTAAGGTTGACAGCAATGTTTCCTCTTCTATTTTAGTAACTTGCATCTTCTTTCTTTCTTTCTTTTTTTTTTGGTTGGTCTAGCTAAAGGTTTGTCAAACCAGCTGATCTTTTCATAGAACCAAATGTTCATTTTATTCATTTTCCCTATTTTTCTTTAATTAATCTTTACCATAATCTTTATTATTGTTTTCCTTCTGCTTGCTTTGGTTTTCTTTTCTTCCCCAGTGTTTCAAGGTGGAAGGTTAAGTATTGATTTGAGCTCTGTCTTCTTGTTTAATGTGTGCATTTACAGCTATAAATTTCCCTCTAAGCACTGCTTTAGATGCATGCCAGGTGATCTGGGATATGGTGTCTTCATTTCATTCATCTCAAAAATCCTACTTTCCTTTGTGATTCGTCTTTTGCCAATTGGTGATTTAGGAGTGTGTTATTTAATTTCCACATACTGGGGGACTTCCCAAATTTCTTCCTGGAACTGATATCTGGTTTCACTCCATGGTTGTTGGAGAACTTCCTTTGTTTGGTTTCAGTCCTTTTAAATTTATTATATCTTGTCTCACGGATGAGTATATGATCTGTCCTGGAGAATGTTCCATGTGCACATGAGAAGAATTTGTATTCTACTGTTTTGGGGCACAGTGTTCTGTGGATTTCTAAGTCTTTTTGGTTTATATTGTTGTTCAAGCCTTCTGTTTCTTCATCAATCTCCTGGCTCGCTTCTCCATCCATTACTCAAAGTGGGTATTGGAGACTCCAACTATTGTTTTTGAATCTCCTACCTCTTCCTTCAATTCTGTTAGTTTTTGCTTCATGTATTTTGGGCTCTGTTGTTTGCTGCATATAAGTTTACAGTTGTGATATCTTCCTAATAGATTGATCCTTTTATCATTATAGAATATCCCTCTTTATCTCTAGTAACATGTTTTGTTTTAAAAGTTATTTTACCTGATAGTGGTCTAGTCATGCCAGCTTTTTTAAGTTTGCTGTTTGCAAGATATATCTTTTTCTATCCTTTTACTTTCAACTCGTTTGTATCTGAGAATCCAAAGTGTGTTTTCTATAGACAGGATATAATGGGATCATGCTTATTATCCCCTCTGACAATCTCTGCCTCTTGATGGATTGTTTTGTTTCTTCATGCTTAGTATTATTACTGATAGAGCTGGAGTTATGTCTGCCCTTTTACTTTTTATCTTCTATATGTCTCATGTCCTTTTGGTTCCCCTAGTCTTCCTATACTGTGTTCTTTTGCATTAACTGAATATTTTTCATTTGTAATATCTTTAACAATTTCCCACTATATATTATTAGTCATTTTCCTGACGTTTGCTCTACAGCAATCACAGCCCAGCAAGCAATTCCCAATTTTACCGGGAGCTCACCTGGAACTCTTTATTAGTTCATAGCTTCTGCCTATTAAAACCTGGGCAAAATATGCCTTCCTGTAATTTAGTGAAATTCTTCTGTTCTCTCTTGTTCATTCATGTTTTTAATGTAGCAGATGTTAGTTGAGCACCTGTTGTGTGATGTACTTTGTATCAGGAGCTCACGACATAGAGATGGGTAAGGCATGACCTCACCACAAAGAAGAGGGCTAGGGGACCCTCGGGGCAGAAGAGAATCAAAGAGGGGACTTATGGGTACAGGTGACGTCACTCAGCAGCAGGAGGGGGGAGACTCTGGGTCAGAAAACTCCCAAGGGCAGCAACAGTTTGGGGTCTTTTATAGCCACAGGGTTTGCCGTATCTATGGCTAGCAGATGTCGAGCCCTGTTTCACAGATATACAGAGCAGGCAGACTCCAAATGGCTAAAAATATGCATAATGGGCTATATGTAGAGCAACTGGGTATGTAAGAATTTGAGTTAGGCACCCATGGGAGTGAGTTAGGCACCTGCTTTGAAATAAGTGAAGAAACAAACAACATGGGAGCCAACATTCAGGGACCATCCTTAACTCATTTATATGTCTATATGGTAAAGGAAGAAGGCAGACCAACATCTGTTGAAGAAGGACAGTGTGTTTGCAACCATGAGGACTAGAGAGGATAATTGATGGAACAAGATCCCAGAGCAAGGGAGAGGAAAGCAGTCAAGAGTCATGCGGGAGGGGCGCTGCCCTGGGAGGACTGCATGAAGGCGTGGGTAGCTGACCGGTCCTGGTGCCCACCACTGGCCCCTCATACATGTGTTTGCTCAGGTCCTTGGTCCAGGGCCCCTCTGGGGCCTGTATCTTGTCCCAAACAGAAAACCAGTCTTTCTCACTGAGCCAGATTTGTACGTAACTCTAAGTTCCCAAGTGTGTACATAACTCTAAGTTCTCAAGTTTAATGAAATTATTTTCTACCTTAAAAGTGATGAAGATAAAGAAGCAGTTCTGAAATTACTGTCTCATCAGAGATACTTACCCTTTACTCCCACCAACAAAGACAAAAGACAGAGAGAGAGAAGGAGGGGAGAGAGGTCAGTACTCTAATTACAATGCATTGTCTCCAATAACTTGAAAACCAGGAGAAATGTGAGCCCGCTGAATCATTAACATTAAAATCAGTACTGATGTGTCAGGTCAGATGGGTCATTAACATTAAAACCAGTACATACAGACAAGTTTTCCTTAAATGGAAAAAAATGGTTCTCAGACCTTTATATCTGCCTGTAACCTGAACCGATGCTTTAACCTAAAAAGGGAGGTTGGCCAGCCTAAAAGTGGGAGAAAGCCAAGGTGATTGTTGACAGTGGCCACTAAGCTTTGTGTAGGAGAGGAGCCTTAACCGAAGATTTCTGGTATTCCCGTCCTGATGGCAAGCCCGTCCCATGGAGATGGATGCACCAGGCTCTGTCAGCTTCATGCTTTTGAACATTCCACTCACCGCTCTTGGGTTCTCCATCCTGGCTGAGATCCAGCCCAGGCCAATTAAATCAGAGCTCTCGAGGGTAGGGCCTAGGCATCTGTCTTTTTAAAAGCTCCCCCAAGTGATTCTGATGTGCAGCTAGCATCGAGAATCCCCGATCTAGCTAATTCCCCTGGCTGTGATGCCATGCCCACCATTATCTGTGTCCTCGTGGGTCTGCATCAGCCAATTACATAAATTGGCATTCTGAGTCTGTACATTGGTCCAGAGCTTAGTTAATGAGAAGCCTTCCCTGAGAACAGGCTTGATGTGCTGGCTAAAATAGGCCAGCAAGACTGAGGGTTAGCCCCTGG
>NC_048227.1:101214070-101227518 GCF_002007445.2 Ailuropoda melanoleuca | reverse complement strand
GGATTGTTTTGTTTCTTCACGCTTAGTATTATTACTGATAGAGCTGGAGTTATGTCTGCCCTTTTACTTTTTATCTTCTATATGTCTCATGTCCTTTTGGTTCCCCTAGTCTTCCTATACTGTGTTCTTTTGCATTAACTGAATATTTTTCATTTGTAATATCTTTAACAATTTCCCACTATATATTATTAGTCATTTTCCTGACGTTTGCTCTACAGCAATCACAGCCCAGCAAGCAATTCCCAATTTTACCGGGAGCTCACCTGGAACTCTTTATTAGTTCATAGCTTCTGCCTATTAAAACCTGGGCAAAATATGCCTTCCTGTAATTTAGTGAAATTCTTCTGTTCTCTCTTGTTCATTCATGTTTTTAATGTAGCAGATGTTAGTTGAGCACCTGTTGTGTGATGTACTTTGTATCAGGAGCTCACGACATAGAGATGGGTAAGGCATGACCTCACCACAAAGAAGAGGGCTAGGGGACCCTCGGGGCAGAAGAGAATCAAAGAGGGGACTTATGGGTACAGGTGATGTCACTCAGCAGCAGGAGGGGGGAGACTCTGGGTCAGAAAACTCCCAAGGGCAGCAACAGTTTGGGGTCTTTTATAGCCACAGGGTTTGCCGTATCTATGGCTAGCAGATGTCGAGCCCTGTTTCACAGATATACAGAGCAGGCAGACTCCAAATGGCTAAAAATATGCATAAGGGGCTATATGTAGAGCAACTGGGTATGTAAGAATTTGAGTTAGGCACCCATGGGAGTGAGTTAGGCACCTGCTTTGAAATAAGTGAAGAAACAAACAACATGGGAGCCAACATTCAGGGACCATCCTTAACTCATTTATATGTCTATATGGTAAAGGAAGAAGGCAGACCAACATCTGTTGAAGAAGACAGTGTGTTTGCAACCATGAGGACTAGAGAGGATAATTGATGGAACAAGATCCCAGAGCAAGGGAGAGGAAAGCAGTCAAGAGTCATGCGGGAGGGGCGCTGCCCTGGGAGGACTGCATGAAGGCGTGGGTAGCTGACCGGTCCTGGTGCCCACCACTGGCCCCTCATACATGTGTTTGCTCAGGTCCTTGGTCCAGGGCCCCTCTGGGGCCTGTATCTTGTCCCAAACAGAAAACCAGTCTTTCTCACTGAGCCAGATTTGTACGTAACTCTAAGTTCCCAAGTGTGTACATAACTCTAAGTTCTCAAGTTTAATGAAATTATTTTCTACCTTAAAAGTGATGAAGATAAAGAAGCAGTTCTGAAATTACTGTCTCATCAGAGATACTTACCCTTTACTCCCACCAACAAAGACAAAAGACAGAGAGAGAGAAGGAGGGGAGAGAGGTCAGTACTCTAATTACAATGCATTGTCTCCAATAACTTGAAAACCAGGAGAAATGTGAGCCCGCTGAATCATTAACATTAAAATCAGTACTGATGTGTCAGGTCAGATGGGTCATTAACATTAAAACCAGTACATACAGACAAGTTTTCCTTAAATGGAAAAAAATGGTTCTCAGACCTTTATATCTGCCTGTAACCTGAACCGATGCTTTAACCTAAAAAGGGAGGTTGGCCAGCCTAAAAGTGGGAGAAAGCCAAGGTGATTGTTGACAGTGGCCACTGAGCTTTGTGTAGGAGAGGAGCCTTAACCGAAGATTTCTGGTATTCCCGTCCTGATGGCAAGCCCGTCCCATGGAGATGGATGCACCAGGCTCTGTCAGCTTCATGCTTTTGAACATTCCACTCACCGCTCTTGGGTTCTCCATCCTGGCTGAGATCCAGCCCAAGCCAATTAAATCAGAGCTCTCGAGGGTAGGGCCTAGGCATATGTCTTTTTAAAAGCTCCCCCAAGTGATTCTGATGTGCAGCTAGCATCGAGAATCCCCGATCTAGCTAATTCCCCTGGCTGTGATGCCATGCCCACCATTATCTGTGTCCTCGTGGGTCTGCATCAGCCAATTACATAAATTGGCATTCTGAGTCTGTACATTGGTCCAGAGCTTAGTTAATGAGAAGCCTTCCCTGAGAACAGGCTTGATGTGCTGGCTAAAATAGGCCAGCAAGACTGAGGGTTAGCCCCTGGCCCTGACGAATTCACCAAGGTGACGAAATATTACTTTCAAAAGCCTCTTGGGTGAGGACACCACTGGCATCCCTTCACTGGCCAAGAAAACTCAAGCCCATCTTTGTTCTTCGTATATTTCACAGGGGTAAAGCAATAACATGAGAAACAAAGTATGGGTTGGCAAAACGGCCAACCACAAATTCTCTGAGAGCTGGGCTCTAAAGGACCGTATCTATTGTCCTTCACTTTTTTTTAGCTCCTATTTATTTCATGGACATCGCTGACTGCCTGCTTGGCATCCATTCCCCACAACTTCTTCCTAACAGAACTCCAACTGGGAGAGAGCTCTGCTCTCCACCCCTCCTACCTTGAGGACATAGGCCTTAGGGGAAATTGGCTCCACCCTCAACTCCTGGGGTGCTCTGATTTGCCTCAGTCTGTTTCCATCCCTGGAGCTCAAGAAAGAGCAAGGGCCCTGATGTCATCAATGAGACACAGGAGTTGGTTTTCTTTTAAGTTTTCTACTGAAGCATTAGACACATACAGAAAAGTGCGCGCATCATGTGTATAGCCTGATAGATGTTCACAAACTGCATATGCCTGTGTAACCAGCACCCAGATCAAGAAGCAAAATACCACCGATAACCAGAAAGCCCTGTTCTGCCCCCTTCCACTCACCGTTCCCTCAGGGGTAACCACAACCCTGACTTCCAACAGCAGAGGGTCTTTAGGCCTGTTTTATACTTCTTTTTATGTGAGTAGAATCAAAGAGCGTATACTCCATGTCTGGCTTTTTTTGCTCATGTGATGTGTGTGAGAGACTCATTTTTATTGTGTGGAGTTGTCAGGTGCTATATAATATTCCATGATGAAATAAGCCAAATTTATCCACTCTACAGTTGATGAGTATTTGGCTGGCTTCCGGTTTAGGAGTATAGCAGATTGTGCTGCTATGAACATTTTAGTCCTTGTTGTCAAGGACACATATATGCATTTCTGTAGGGTAACTACCTAAGAAGCATTGCTGGACTGAAGGGAATGTATACATTCAACTTCAGGAGATACAGCCAAATGGCCTTCCACAGTCCCAGATGGGACTGGACCGATTTTCTCTCCCATCTGCAGTATATGAAAGTTTCATGTCCTTGTCAACACATGTCTTTCTTCTTCACTGTTACCATTTTGGTGGGGGTACAGATGAGATTCAAGAAGTTTTGCTGCAGGCTTCAAGTTATCCCTTCTCATTTAGAGGAAGCCAGCCTGTTCTCCCCATGAATGTGAATGAGAAGCAATAACCGAAATGATTACTAGTGGCCAACTGAGGCCAATTGCTACCAAGTTAAAACGACAGGACTTGATGACGTCATGAAGCTGCTGGATCAACAAACAATCTGTTACCCAGCTGGTTTGCTTTTTCTGTTGTCTGGATTAGAAAGCATCTTCTGTGTTGTTTTCAAAAACACTTGAGCTTACCACATCCTTGCTTCCCTTTTCTGATGTGGAAACTGATCACCAGTGAAATACAATGGTGACCCCAAGCCCAGGGAGTTAGCAAAGGGTAGAGTTGAGACGTAGACCCAGGATTTCAGACCCAGCCTACTGCTCTGACACCTACATCGTGCCAGCGGCACCCCCTTCCCAGCAAGCAGTACCACTGTCATCTCTCAATTTGTGCACACGACTGCAAGTCTTTTGATCGCAGAGCTGCCATTTGTCAATGATGCCAAATTACGTAGCCAATATGCCAATAGCCATGCCAGCTAACGGAGGGACCAACCACCTTTTGCAAACGGGCATTAGCAGCTGTCTCCTTGCTGCATCCTGTTCCGAGGAAACTATCAGCTACATGGGGCAAGGCCCTCATCCTCCAGGAGAAAAAGGTCTGGTGCCTTTTAGTCATAAATCACTAATGAGGACACAAAGACTGAGAAAAGCAGGAGCCAAATTATAGTAGCGAGAGCATCTTCCAGCTAGGCAGGTGCAGGAGCTGTAACAATCAGCTTCCCCACTTGGAAACCCAAGAATATTTCGCTTAGTTTTGTAAAGGGACAACCCACTGATATAAAAATTCAATGAAGCAATGAAAGGCAGTTCAATGACCTAAAACATCTCCTCACTATAAAGCAGTCTCTGTGATTCAGCCTAACTGCTCTGCCAACACACAATATTGTAAAGCATTCTGCAGCCGACTTGTCCTCGTGGCAGCGGGGCAGACAGAATTCATCACTTTACCCTTCCGACCATGGTAAATCCATGGTCTTCGAGATCTGGATCAACTAGTGGAGTTGCTCCTGGAACATAGATCCAGAGGCTTGCTGCAGGCCAGGCAGCCAAACTGCTCATGTCACTCCCCTGCCACTTAAACCCCTTCAATGCCTTCACGCTGGAATTCTAATGAAATTCATACTTCTTGGTCTAGCATCCAAGGCTCTCTATGACCTGGCCCTGCCTATTTCTCTGACTGTGCTGGTCTTCCTTCTATTCCTTGAACATGCAGTAGTCCCCCCTTTACCCGTGGTTTGGCCCTTCCATGGGCCAGTTACCTGCAGGCCAGAAGCAGATAATCCTCCTTCTGATATATGGTCAGCAGGTCAAGAGTAGCCTAATGCTACATCACGAGGCCTACGTCATTCCTCTCACTTCATCTCACCACGTAGGCATTTCATCGTCTCACATTACCACAAGAAGAAGGGTGAGTACAGGGTCGCATGGGTGGCTCCGTCAGTTAGGTGTCTGACTCTTAGTTTTGGCTCAGGTCATGATCTCTAGGGTGATGAGAGCGAGCCCGACGTGTGTCCGGCTCCACGCTCAGTGGGGAGTCTGCTTGAAGATTCTCTCCCTCTGCCCCTCCCCCCACTTGCTCATGCGTGCATGCACATGTACTCTCTCAAATAAATAAATCTTTAAAAAAAAAAGGTGTACAGTAAGATATTTTGAGAGAGACCACATTCACACAACCTTGATTATATTATTATGCTTGTTCTATTTCATTATTAGTTGTTGTTAATCTCTTACGGTGCCTAATTTATAAATTAAACTTTATCACAGACATGTATAGGAAAAACCATAGATATCTAGGATGCAGTATTATCTGTGGCTTCAGGCATCCACTGGGGTCCTTAGAACATAACCCCTGCAGCAAAGGAAGGACTACTGTACCATGTTTTTATGCCTCGGGAACTTTGTGCTTTGTACTTCCTCTTCTGGAACTTTCCTCCCCAGCTCACTGGCTAGTGAGCTAGTCATTCTTCCTTCTTATTCAAATGTCACCTTCCCCGAGAGCCTTCTCTCAGCAGTTTCTCTGAAGTAGCTAGCACCCCATCACTCTTTATCCAGGCACCTGGTTTATTACCTTCCAAGGGCTCATTGGGACATGTAATCACTTGTTTCTTGCCTATAAGCGCCATGACCCTGCATCTCCAGCCCCTAGAATGGCAGCTGGAACATAGGAGGTCTGCAATGACTATTGGTTGAATAAATGGGTGAATGAATAAAGGATGATCCAGTTGTGAATTAACCAGTGGTGTGGCTTTGTTCTCTTCTCTGCTGCCTGAATTAAGACCATTTAGCTATTCACTACCTCCTTTGCCAAAGAAATATTCCCAGACAATAAAACACAGAGAAAAAAAAAAGTGGGGAGAAATTAATGGGAAAGGAATATATATTAAACATAAGATTTAAAATTATCTGTGTTTTGTTTGTTTTTACCATACTGTCTGGTGTCCTGGGGGGCTGCAGGAGGCAGATCGTGGGGCCCATCCAGAGCCCCACGATAGGATCTTGGGATTACAAATTTTTTAAATGGGCTTTTCCATTTTTTTGTGACCAATTTTGTGACCAATATATTGGTCAGCTTCTGGGAAGCCACTGGACTTTTGAAAAGATCTGATGATAAGTGTGATATATGTTTTTCTGAGCACATCTGTGACTATTAGGGTACGCTGCATAAAAACGAGTATCACNATATTGGTCAGCTTCTGGGAAGCCACTGGATTTTTGAAAAGATCTGAAGATAAGTGTGATATATGTTTTTCTGAGCACATCTGTGACTATTAGGGTACGCTGCATAAAAACGAGTATCACCACTTCAGAGATAGCTGTGCAATCAACTGCCCATCCTTAAGCACACGGTGAGTAGTACATCATCACGAGAATTTTCACCTTCCACACACCTTCTGGTTCAAGCTCCCCAATTCACAGATGAGGAAGCTTGCAAAGCAGAGTTAGCAGATAACTTTCTCAGGGTCATAGAGTTAGTGAGAAACAAGATCAACCTCAGCCCCAGGCTCCAGATTGGGTCCTTTCACGGTACCACGACACACTTGCTAAGCCCAGCTATGAGCAAGCCGGTTTGTCATCAGAACAGTGAAGCACAGGAAGGGGCGGGTGCCCTGCTGCAAGAGTCTGCAACCCCCACAGCTCTCACCTTGGCTGCACGGAGAGGGTAACAGAGATGAACACAGACAAGCCCAAACCAACAACTCGTTGGGCTGCCTGCGGAACCATGACCTCCCACAGCATCTTCACCCAGGTGCGGCTCAGCCCAGAGGCCACCTGCCTCCAACGCTCAGGAGCACCCCAGCCTCAGAGATTTTCACCAAAGCCCAGGGGCCCGAGTACCTCAAAAGAGAGGCCAGGGCCTCCCTGCCTGACGCGGGAGGGGGAGTGATCCTCTCCCAAACCAGTACTCAGCAAGGCCTAAGCAAGACCGTGGGGGCGGGAAGCACGCGGGTGGGGGGTAGGAGGGGATGACAGGGAGGAAGAGAGGGAGGAGCAAAGCAGGAACGAATGCCCGTGGGTCCCCTTTTCCGGATTTGAGGGCTCAGGTTTCTAGGGAATGGAAAACAGCTCTTCCCCCCAGCCTCCAGCCAGCCACAGCCAGAACACCCAGACCTGTCCCCTCTCCGCCCCTCCTCGGGCTCGACAGTCGCCGGGGAGAAGGGGTGGCCCAGGGGCGGAACCCCGCCAGGCCCGGAGCGTACCCGGGTCTGGGAGTAGGGCGGCGGGGGCGACCCGAAGCCCGGGGTCTGCGCCCCCTCCCCGCAGCCCGGCCCACCGGCGCCTGCCCGCCCCTACCTGTAGTAGCGGTCATCTTTGAAAGGCGTGAGGTCCTCCTTCAGCTCCCGGTACGCCTCCTGGAGCCGCTTGCACAGGTGCTTGAGCTCGCTGCAGAGCGGAGGCTCGAAGGCAGGGTACTCGGCGTCCATGCCCGCGCCGATCCCGCCCTCCCGGCACCCAGCCCGGCGTCCCCTCCTCCCGCCGCTCCGCCCTTTGTATTGCTTGCTTCGCCCCTCTCTCTTCCCAGCTTCAGGGATCGGGGGCTGCCAGCGCACGGGGCGGGACCGAGAAGGAGGAGGAGCAGGTGGCGGGGGAAGTGGGGAAGGGGCGCGGAGGAAGGTGGGGCGGGGCGCGCTCAGGGCGCCGCCGTGAGACGCGGGGAGCCGGGCCTGCCGGGGTGCGGATGGGGTCCACCCCCAAGCAGTGGGGGCCTAAGGAGGGGAGGGTGCCGCGCCCATCGGCCGCCGCCCAGGGAGAAGCGCGGGGGGGGGGGGNAGGAAGCAACTGGAGATGACAGAAAAAAAGGAAAATGGGGCTTGGAGGCGGACTGAACAGGTCAAAAACTGGAGCCAGCTCCACGATCAGCACCATGGACAGCCTTTTTTTTTTTTTTTTAGACTGCTTCCCCTCCCACCCCGCCCCCACCTGGGTTCTACTTGGCCTAATGCAAAAACATTTAAAACCAAGTCCGTTATGGTTATGTCATAAGAAATATGTTTTAACGATAAAGGAATGTGACCAAATGAGATGACTCTTCCCATACGTTCTATAACCACGGGGGAGGGAGGAGGAGGGGGAAGAGGCACGGAGTTTCTCATCCTCTACAAGCTCAACGCTTGAGTATAAAATTAAAACTCACAAATCAAAATGTCTTCCATGGGTCTATCTATCTAAAGACGGTGATGGTGTCATCTCTGGTAAATTTCTACAATAACAGGTGAAGAAACAGCTGTTCCTCGTGAGGTCAGTGTCTTTCCACCTGAATGCAGGACAGGTTTCCATGCACCCCTGATCTTCTATGCATTGGGGAAACATTTTACAAACATACATTTAGGGGGCCTCATTTAACTATTGAATATAAATTGTAGAATACAGGTCCCAGGAATCTGTATTTTTTAAAACTCCCCAGGTGAGTATAATGGTCACTCACCTTTACATATTCTCAGAATTCCCATGCTCTACTCTAATTTCACCCACTCTTCCTTGCTCTTTTTTATCCCCATTTTTTAAACATTTTTATTTTTAAACAGTCTTGACTGAGCCAGACAGGCACTCCTATCCTCATGTTTTATTTCCTCCTCCTCCTTACATTTTGGAACAAAATTTTTTTTAAGATTTTATTTATTTATTCAACAGAGACAGAGACAGCCAGTGAGAGAGGGAACACAAGCAGGGGGAGTGGGAGAGGAAGAAGCAGGCTCCTAGCGGAAGAGCCTGATGTGGGGCTCGATCCCGTAATGCCGGGATCACGCCCTGAGCCGAAGGCAGACGCTTAACCGCTGTGCCACGCAGGGCGCCCCTGGAACAAATTTTTATTTGCTAGCCAAGCTCTCTTGTCAAGTCTTGCAAATATCCCCATAATTTGTGTTCATCCTGCACCCTGCACAGTTCAGTTTTAGCTTTAATTCGTTAACATGAGCGTTTGTATTTAACAATCTCCAATCTCTTTAACAAAGAATGGAGCTCAGAACTAGCTCTACCCAAAATACAGTGCAGAAAGGCATGCTAAAAAGAGGAGCTTCAGAAAGCACACATGCTGATTTGTTTCCTAAAATGAGATAGAGACTGAGACCAGCATCTGCCACATTTCAAATATTTTATGATTGGCTACAGAGAGCTTATCATTGGGGAAAACGTTAATCAACCTCGAAGATACACAGAATGCTTAAAAAACCCTCTGGGAAGACTTCCTAACTTCTGCAGCCTTAGCCTTTTCTTCCCCTTTGAACCACAATAGCCCCTAGAGGACAATGCAAGTTTTCCCACTCTAAAATTGTGGGGGTACTAATCTATTTTGTGACCCCTTTCACCACAAAGAGCTAGAAATGCTTGATAAAATATCACATGTATGCACCTACATATCTATATCTATCTATCTATCTGGTATAATTACTTTTCCTTTTCTATACATTTTATGTCCTTTAGAAATAGCAAGGTCTTTATTTCTTANATCTATCTATCTATCTATCTATCTATCTATCTATCTATCATCTATCTGGTATAATTACTTTTCCTTTTCTATACATTTTATGTCCTTTAGAAATAGCAAGGTCTTTATTTCTTAGTTGTCTATCTACTAATCATTAATTCAACCTCAGGTCCTCCCAAAATTGCCTCTTAAGATATTCAGGTGCATGGTGTATTTTATCAATTTCATATTTGTGCAATCTCTTCTTGGCCTTCTGACCAGCTCTGAACTGGTTGCCCTACACCTAGTGCATGACTGTTATCTAAGCAGTCTCTCCACCATCATCCTGGAGATCTTCTTATCTGTTTGGATCCCATATCTTTCTCTTTTTTGATGGAGCATATATTAGAAGTGCTTGGAAGCCCCATTGACATCACTGTCTCTGCATCCTATAGGTCAAAGCAGTAGAGAGGTCCAGCCCAGGTTCAGGGGTGTTACCATGACTCAACCCCTTGTTAGCAGTGGCGTCATGCCCAAAAGAGAGGAGGGGAATTGTTTGGGGCTATCTTTGAAGATTATCTCTTATTCCCATTTCAGCACAGTTCCCCTGCCCATGATTGTGACCAGTGTGTCCCAGTCCAGATACCCTCTGTTTTACAGTTCTAGGGAATCAACCTCTAGTTTATTGACAGTGTTAGAGAGTGAAAATTGCTTAGTTGCAGAGTGGAAAAAGATTGGGAGATTTAGCTGCTTCTCAGACTTTTGAGCTATCCTTCTGGGTTTTTTTTTTTAATTGAGGCACAACATACATAAAATGTGCAATTTTAAGTATATAGATTATCCAAATTTTATGTATGTATTCATCCATGTAACCACCACCAACATGAAGATATAGCCCCAGAAGGCTCTGTCGTCCTTTACAGCCACCTGATCCCAGTGGAAACCACTACTCTGGCTTCTATCCATATAAATATATTCTGTTTTTTTGAGTATTATATGAATAGAATGATACAGTTTGCATTCTTCTGTGTTTGGCTCTGTTTGCTGAATATTATGTCTGTGAAATTTCTTACGTTGTTTCCTATAGCAGTAGTTTTTTGTCTTGTTTTTGTTTTTGTTTCCTTGCTCTACAACAGGTCATTGCTTGGATATAGGACAATTTATTGGTTCGACTGCTGCCAGTATTTGGTTATTATAAANTTTTGTCTTGTTTTTGTTTTTGTTTCCTTGCTCTACAACAGGTCATTGCTTGGATATAGGACAATTTATTGGTTCGACTGCTGCCCGTATTTGGTTATTATAAATAACATTCTTATACATGTTTCTGGGCGGAGCATATGCGCTTAATTTACTNTATTTATTCGACAGAGATAGAGACAGCCAGCGAGAGAGGGAACACAAGCAGGGGGAGTGGGAGAGGAAGAAGCAGGCTCCCAGTGGAGGAGCCTGATGTGGGGCTCGATCCCATAACGCCGGGATCACGCCCTGAGCCAAAGGCAGATGTGTAACCGCTGTGCCACCCAGGCGCCCCTATAAATAACATTCTTATACATGTTTCTGGGCGGAGCATATGCGCTTAATTTACTTGGCTTTATACTTAGTAATGGAATCACTGGGTGATAGACAGTTGGCTTTAGTAGATAACGGCCACACTGTTTTCCAAAATGGTGGCGCCATTTTACCCTCCTACCAACAATGTTTGAGAGTGCCAGTTGCTCCGTGTCCTTGCTAATCTGAATTTCATCTGTCTTTTATTTATGGTCTGTGGGGGTCCATCCTCCTGGTGTTTGCCCCATCCTCTCTCCCACCTCCAAAGAAGATGCTTGTGCTGCTGGTTCCTGAAATATTTGAGACATCTATGGTGTGGATTGGGCTTTCCTTGCTGCCGTCGAAGGATCTAGGTTTTGATATCTGTTCCTTTCTTCCTATGATTTACAAAATGTTGTTGCTATTATTTCCTCATCTTTGTGGGTTTACGAATTTTTTAAAAAAATCTGTTTATTGTCGTTTTGCTGGCCTTTCTGGGGTTTTCACAAGGTTTCAGCAGAAGTAGCGTGTTTTTAGTGCCCCGCCTTCATTTGGGCCATGCCTTATTAACAATATNGGGGTGGGCTTTCCTTGCTGCCGTCGAAGGATCTAGGTTTTGATATCTGTTCCTTTCTTCCTATGATTTACAAAATGTTGTTGCTATTATTTCCTCGTCTTGGTGGGTTTACGAATTTTTTTTAAAAATCTGTTTATTGTCGTTTTGCTGGCAGAAGTAGCGTGTTTTCAGTGCCCCGCCTTCATTTGGGCCATGCCTTATTAACAATACTATTCTGGTGCTTACCTCAGATAGGCACTTAATAAATGTTTGTTGAGGGGCGCCTGGGTGGCACAGCGGTTAAGCGTCTGCCTTCGGCTCAGGGCGTGATCCTGGCGTTATGGGATCGAGCCCCACATCAGGCTCCTCTGCTATGAGCCTGCTTCTTCCTCTCCCACTCCCCCTGCTGTGTTCCCTCTCTCGCTGGCTGTCTCTATCTCTGTCAAATAAAGAGCCCCCCTGACAGGGGCTCCATCCCAGGACGCTGAGATCATGACCTGAGCTGAAGGCCAAGGCTTAACCGACTGAGCCACCCAAGCACCCCCACTGTTAACATTTTGAAATATTTTTCTTATAATATATGTAATACATTAAATTACTTCCCAAGGTCCTTTAATGATTGGTTGGGATATTTCCATACCTCATAGAATAATTGGTAAGGCACAAACTCAAATCATACTAACTGGTTTATTAGAGAAACTGCCTTTGCCAACACTAATACCCAGCGCCTCAATGCAAATGATAGCAGAAACGATCTTCTCTACAGCTAGGACATGGGCTGGATCAGAATTGTCATTTCAATTCAAATAATCCATTAACCCCACTCTTACCCAGTCTCCTTATAATTTATGCAGATGTCACCAGGCTGGCCAAATCTCCCTTGCCCCTCTGCTTACTCAACTTCTTACTTAAGAATAAGACAGAACAAAAACTCACCTTCAAGCCAAGGCAGTGTGTGTGTAAATGGCCTCACTCATTCTGTTCCCAGTCCTGTGCATCTTTCCTTACAATCTAGCACAGCTACAGTGTACATATTACTTCCAAACGCTATACCCCTGGCTTTCTGTTGTTCCCTGTAACTCTGTTTTCCCCTCAATCTTTAACATTTTGCAAAATTGGAACAATATCATATAAACTTTTTGGAATCCTGCTTATTCACCTATGAATATAGTGACATCATTATACAAATTCTTCTTAAATATCATTTTAAATGTTGCATAGTGTTCTAGCTCAGGGATGTACTTAACCATTCCCCTATTCTTGGCTATTTTGTTCCTTTGGTTCTTTTGCTTTTATAAACAATGCTGCAATGAACATCTTTATGCACACATCGTTTAATTTCAGGTTATATCCTTATAATCAGAAATGAAGTTACTGGGTCAAAGAGAATATAAACATTAATGCCACACAAAATCTCAAACATACAGGCAGAAGAGTTAATAAGCCTTATGTACCTATCAACCGCCTCCAAGGTGGGAATTGGTGTTTGAAAGAGGATGCTTGCTAAATCAAAATAATAAATGTCTAATGGTGGGATTTAGGGTAACACCTATTGGTCTAATACGTGTTTGAAAGGAGGCACTTTTCTCTAGCAGAGACCTTCCTATTAATGTCTTTCAAGTCAACAAACAGGTAACCACTTGCTCTACCAATACTTACTTGCCTCTTTATCCTTGAAAATAATGTTGGCCACAAATCAGGTGTTCAATAAATACTGCTGATTGACTGAATAGGATAATACTCCTTGAACTTTACCTAGAAATGGACGTCTAGCCAGGAATAAGAGAGAATAAAAGGAGTTATGCAAACAGCAATGAAAATTAGCTTGTAAGAATGCCTGGGTGGTTCAGTCGGTTAAGCATCTGCCTTCTGCTCAGGTCCTGATCCAGGGTCCTGGGATCAAGTTCCACATTGGGCTCCTTGCTCAGCAGGGAGCCTGCTTCTCCCTCTGCCTGCTGCTCTCCCTGCTTGTGCTCTCTCTCTCTCTGACAAATAAATGAACAAAATCTTTAAAAAAGAAAGAGGAAAGGAAAGGGAAGGGAAGGGAAGGGAAGGGAAGGGAAGGGAAGGGAAGGAAAGGAAAGGAAAGGAAAGGAAAGGAAAGGAAAGGAAAG
>NC_048227.1:101191911-101213945 GCF_002007445.2 Ailuropoda melanoleuca | reverse complement strand
TTTTTTTTTTTTTTAAGAAAGAAAGAAAGAAAGAAAGAAAGAAAGAAAAAAGAAAGGAAGGAAGGAAGAAAGAAGAAGAGAAAATTAGCTTGCAGGCATAAAGAAAGTCAGATGGCTAAGCGTTTTATTAATATCTAACTTTGAATAGAATCACAGTGAACTCAAGTCCACCTTCAGAAGATGAGTGAGCATAAAGGCATGTAAGAGCATGTACAAAACCATAANGAAAATTAGCTTGCAGGCATAAAGAAAGTCAGATGGCTAAGCGTTTTATTAATATCTAACTATGAATAGAATTACAGTGAACTCAAGTCCACCTTCAGAAGATGAGTGAGCATAAAGGCATGTAAGAGCATGTACAAAACCATAAGCCTTCTTTCCACCTAGACAACACTCAAGCCTCATGTTCAGGATGGGAAATCAAACAGTAGGTCTCACTCAATGATACAGACTGACAAGTTATTATAATCCCATCAACCACAAATGTTGCCCTGAAGACTTTTGATAAGTTATCAGGCTCCTTTTCTGATTTGGTTAAATCTGATGAAAATATCCTTTTACCCTGACTGGGTAGACCTCTAGACTTAATATTCTTGGGGTCTTTTCCATTAGAATATCAACTCCTAGAAAGCAGGAACTGATATTTACTCAATTTAAATTTTTCAATACCTAATGTTGCCTAGGACTTAATGTTTATTAAGATAAAAATAAAATTAAAGTGCCTCACTTCTGCCCCAATGTTCATTTCTTAAAAATTAAGTATAGTTGACAAACAATGTTATATTAGTTTCAGGCGTACAACATACTGATTCAGCAATGCTCACTACAGTAAGTGTAGTTACCATCTGTTATTATACAGAGTTACTATAATATTGTTGACTATATTCCTATGCTGTACCTTTCATCCCTGTGACATCTATTTTATAACTGCAATTTCATACTCCTTTTAAAAAATTTTTTAGATTTTATTTATTTATTTAACAGTGAGATTGACAGCGAGAGAGGGAACACAAACAGCGGAAGTGGGAGAGAGAGAAGCAGGCTTCCCACTGAGCAGGGAACCCAATGTGGGACTCGATCCTAGGACCCTAGGATCATGACCTGAGCTGAAGGCAGACGCCTAAAAACTGAGCCACCCAGGCGCCCCTGGAATTTTGTACTTCTTAATCCTCTTCACATATTGTGCCCATCCCCCTACCCCATCTTCCCTCCGGCAACCACCAGCTTGTTCTCTGTATTTATGAGTCTGTTTTATTTTTGTTTGTTTATTCTTTTGTTTTGTTTTTTAGATCCACATATAGATGAAATCATAAGATATTTGTCTTTCTCTGACTTATTTTACTTAGTACAACACCCTCTAGGTCCATCCATGTTGTCCTGTATGGCAAAATTTCATTTTTTATGGCTCAGTAATGTTCCACTCTGTGGTATGGTATGTGTGTGTGTGTATGTGCCTGCATGTGCACACGCACATACTGGAGATAGATACATAGATAGATAGATCACATCTTCTTTATCCATTCACCTATCAATGGACAATTGGGTTGCCTCTATGTCTTACCTATTGCAAATAATGCTGGAATAAACACAGGGGTGCATATATCTTTTCAAGTTAGTGTTTTCGTTTTCTTTGGGTAAATACCCAGCTGTGGAATTACTAGACTACATGGTATTTTTATTTTTAATTTTTGAGGAACCTCCATACTGTTTTCCTGGGGAACCTCCATACTGTTTTCCCTAGTGGTTACAACAATTTACACTCCCACCAATAGTACGTAAGTGTTCCCGTTTCTCCACATCCTTGCCAACACTTGTTATTTCTTGTTTGTTTTTTTGTTTCATTTTTTTATTCTAGCCATTCTGACTGGTGTGAGGTTGTATCTCATTATGGTTTTGATTTGCATTTTCTTGATGATTAGTGACGGTAATGAACTTTTCATGTGTCTATTGGAATCTGAATATATTCTTTGGAAAACATCTCTTCAGGTCCTCTGCCTATTTTTAAAAAGTTGAATTATTACTACTATTATTTTGGTGTTAAGTTAAGCAAGTTCTTTATATATTTTAGATAATAACCTCTTACCAGATACATCATTTACAAATATCTTCTCCCATTCAGTAGGTTGCTTTTTTGTTTTGGTAATGGTTTCCTTCACTGTGCAAAAGCTTTTTAGTTTGATGTAGTCTCAAAAGTCTATTTTTGTTTTTGTTTCCCTTTCCTGAGAAGACATATCCAGAGAAAAGTTGTTAAGGCTGATGTCCAGGAGATTACTGCATTTTTAAGGAGCTATATGGTTTCAGGTCTTAGGCTTAGGTCTTTAATCCACTTGAGTTTATTTTTGTGTGTGGTGTAAGAAAATGGTCCAACTTTGTTCTTTTGCATGTAGCTGTCCAGTGTCCCAGCACCATTTTTTGAAGAGACTCTTTCCCCCATTGCATATTCTTGCCTCCTTTATCATACAGTGATTGAGCATATAAGTGTGGGTTTATTTCTGGCCTCTTTATTCTGTTCCATTGGTCATTGTGTCTATTTTTGCGCCAGTACCATACTGCTTTTATTACTACAGTTTTGTAGCATATCTTGAAATCTGGGAGTGTGATACCTCCAGCTTTGTTCTTCTATCTCAAGACAGCTTTGGCTATTAGGGGTCTTTTGTGATTCCATACAAATTTTAGGATTGTTTATTCTAGTTCTGTGAAGAATACTATTGGTATTTTGATAGGGATTGCATTGAATCTATAGATTGCTTTGGGTCGTATGGACATATAAACAATATTAATTCTTCCAATCCAAGAGCACAGAGTATCTTTCCATTTGTCTGTGCTGTCTTCCATTTCTTTCATCGTCTTATAGTGTTCAGAGTATAGGTTTTTCACCTGCTTGGTTAAATTTATTCCCAGGTATTTTATTATTTTGATGTAATTGTAAGTGGGATTGTTTTCTTAATTTCTCTTTCTGTTGCTTCATTATTAGTCTACAAAAATGCAGATTTCTGTATAATAATTTTGTATCTGCGACTTTACTGACTTCCTTTATTAGTTCTAACATTTTTTGGTGGCGTCTTCAGGGTTTTCTACATGTTGTATCATGTCATCTGCAAAGAGTGACTGTTTTACTTCTACTTTACCAGTTTGGATGCCTATATTTTTTTCTTGTCTGATTGTTGTGGTTAGGACTTCCAGTACTATGTCCAATGTTCAATAAAAGCAGTAAGAGTGGATATCCTTGTCTTATTCCTGATCTTAGAAAAAAAGCTTTCAGGGGCACCTGGGTGGCTCAGTCCATTAAGCATCTGCCTTCAGCTCAGGCGATGAACCCAGGATCCTGGGATCCAGTCCAGTGTCAGGCTCCCTTGCTCCCTCTCTTTCTGCCCCCCTCCTCCTCACTCACTAGCTCTCTCTCTCTCTTGCTCTCTCTTGTGTGCATGCTCTCTCTCTAATAAATAAATAAAATCTTTTTAAAAAAAGTTTTCAGTTCTTCTTGAGTATGATGTTAGCTCTGTGTTCGTCATATATGGCCCTTATTATGTTGAGGTATATTCTCTATAAACCCACTTTGTTGACAGTTTTTATCATAAACATATGCTATATTTTGTCAAATGCTTTTTCCTACATGTATTGAGATGATCATATGCTTTTTATTATTTATTTCATTAATGTGGTGTATCACACTGATTTATTTGTGAATATTGAACCATCCTTGCATCCCTGGAATAAATCCCACTTGATATTTATCATTGAATTAGGTTTGCTAATATTTTGTTGAGAACTGTTACATCTATGATCATCAGGGATATTGGCCTGTAGTTTTCTTTTTCTGTTGTTGTTGTGTCTTTGCCTGATTTTAGTATCAGGGTAATACTGACCTCATACAATGAGTTTGGAAGTTGTACTTCCTTTACTATTTTTTGGAATTGTTTGAGAAGAATAGATATTAACTTTTCTTTAAATGTTTGGTACAGGGGAGCCTGAGTGGCTCAGTTGGTTGAGCATCGACTCTTGATTTCAGCGCAGATGATGATCTTGGGGTCTTGGGATCGAGTCCTGCAGTGGGCTCCATGCTCAGTGGGAAGTCTGCTTGAGATTCTCTCTCTTCCTCTCCCTCTGCCCCTCTTCTCCACCCCAGCCTCATGCTCATTCTCTCTCTCTCTCTCAAATAAATAAATAAAATCTTTTTTAAAAAAAGTTTTAAAGTTTGGTAGAATTCACCTGTGAAACCATTTGGTCTGGATTTTTGCTTGGAGTTGATTACCAATTCAATTTTATTAATAGTAACCAGTCTGTTTAGATTTTCTATTTCTTCCTGATTTAGTTTTAGAAGATTGTATGGAATTTATCCATTTCTACTAGATAGTCCAATTTGTGGTATATAACTTTTCACAGTAGTCTCTTATAATCCTTTATATTTCTCTGGTGTCAGTTTTTATTTCTCTTTCATTTCTGATTGAATGCTTTTTTTTTCCTTGATAAGTCTGGCTAAAGGTTTACCAAATTTGTTTATCTTTTCAAAGAAACAACTCTTGGTTTCATTGATCTTTTCCATCTTTTTTTTAAGTCTCTATTCCATTTATTTCTGCTCTGATCTTTATTATTTCCTTCCTTCTACTAAGTTTGGTTTTTATATATTCTTCATATAGGCCTGTATCACTATAAAGGTCCCTCTTAAAGTTACTTTTGCTACATTCCAAAGATTTTGAACCACTGAGTTTGCATTTTCATTTGTCTCCAGGTATTTTTTAATTTCTTCTTTTATTTCTTCATTGACTCATTTGTTGTTTAGTAGCATGGTGTATAGCCTCCACATGTTTGTGTTTTTTCCAGTTTTTTTTTTCATAATTGATTTCTAGTTTTCTACCATTGTCAGGAAAGATGCTTGACATGATTGATTTCAATCTTCTTAAATTTATTGAGACTTGTTTTGTGGCCTAACAGGTGATTTATCTTGGAGAATGTTCCATGTATGCTGGAAAAGAATGTGTATTCTGCTGGTTTTAGATGGACTATTCTGTATACATCTGTTAAGTCCATCTCGTCTAATGTGTCATTCAAAGCCACTATTTTCCTATTGATTTTCTATCTGGATGATCTATTCATTGATACAAGAGGGGTATTAGAGTCCCTTACTATTATCCAATTAAAAATCAAGATCATGTTAATGATGTTTTTGAATAATATTTGAGGCCAGCAACTTTAAACATTGTTTAAGTGAAATACATTGTCCATCTAAATAAAAATTAACTGAATATACAGTTTGTAAATCGTCATGGTTTTGATGCATCTTTAAAATGTGTTGGTAGCAAAAAAGAAGAAATGCCACTTAAAATTAATGCTTTGCAACCCTTCCTGTTTGAAATGTGAAATCATAAGAGACCTCAGAGTTATACACACTTATATTCCGTACAGACTTTCCTATGGTTACTGGCTTATTTATTGATTAGGTTTTAAAGGACATTGTTCCTTCTGAGAACATAGGGCACTTTGCAAAGAATAAGTAAATAGAAAATACTCTTCAGATAATTTTCATTCTTTGAGAGGGATAAAATAAAGGAAAGCCATGAGAAAATCTAACTAGAAGATGAGGTGGGGAGGGCAATGACTATGGTGGGTATGATTAATTATTGCTAAATCAAAAACATGCAATTTTTTCCTCTGCTCTTCAAAGAAACCATGCAATGTTTCTTATTTTTCTGGCTCTTAACAGAGATATTCCCTGGATACACTACTAATGGTAGTTTTATTGCCAACAGCTATAATAACAGTCCCATTTTATTGAGCATGTACTATGTGCTAGACACTGTGGTAAGTATTTGATGGCATTGTCATGCACAGTAATCTCAATGGTTTTAAGAGATGGTATTTTAGTCAGGTTCTCCAAAGAAACAGAACCAACTGGAACTGATATTTAGATAGATAGATAGATAGATAGATAGATAGATAGATAGAGAATCGGCTTACATGATTATGGAGGCTGAGAAGTCCCACGATTTGCCTTCTGTAAGCTGGAGACCCAGGAACACCGATGGTGTGGTTCCAAAGGCCTAAGAATGAAGAAAGCCAATGGTATAAGTCCAAGTCTGAGGGCCAGAGAAGATAAGATGTCCCAGCTCAAGTAGTGAAGCAGAAAAGATGGGGAAAATTCTTCCTTCTCTGATTTCTGTTCTATTCGGGCTCTCAACAGATTGGATGACACCCACCCACACTGGGGAGGGCAATGCACTTTACTAAGCCCACCGATTCAAATGCTAATCTCATCCAGAAATAATGTTTAATTTGGGCACCCCATGGCCAGTCAATGTGACATATAAAATTAATCATCACAGGTGGCTAGTACTATTATCAGCATTTTGAAATAATTGATGCATAGAGGGGTTGAATATATTGCTAATTTCACAGTAAGTAATAGGAATGGTCTTTGATCCCAGACATGTCTGAATTCAGAAAACTCACTTTTACTCAACATATGGTACAGCCTCTACTGAGGAACCCCGTTAAAGACCAATCATGTTTGGAGATCGAGGTTATTGTAGCTCTATTAAAAAACAGCTCTGTTTCCCTGATTTCATGTAGCATCGCACAAACCATTGAAGATACTTATCTAAGGACAAATGAGGCTAAAACTTCCAGAGTCTTGTTACCGTCGTGACAGATAGTAATATTCATACATATACATTCACGAATAGTAGTATTCATGTCCTCCAGCCTGCCAATCTCATGCTAGTGCCTCCTACCGACCAAATCTGACAGGAAGCCAGAGAGCAAGGGGGCCCAGGTGATACAGTCCATAGATGTCAGCCTTCTGGGACGCAGAAGTAGACAGCAGAGATGAGATCATGGGTCCCATGGAACATGGATCTGGGGAGGGAAGCAAAGAGAGAATAGCCAGCACACAGTGCTCATGGAATTTTCCTCTGGCGTCAATGAATCCATGAAGTTTGCTGCTTGAGGGTAGAGAGCTGATATAAGAGAATAAAAGCCAGCCCCAAGAGTAGCTTCAGCTGAGAGGGAAGGGTGCTAGCTGTCCCAGGGCAGCACTGGAGGCCACAGGGAGAGCTATTGTCCTGTTTCACAGGTTTGTGCTAGAGCATTGAAAGACAAGGCTTACAAGCCCTAGAATATGATATTAAATCAACACCGTGAAGGATAAGGAAGGAAGGTAGGAAGGAAGGAAAGAAGGAAGGAAGGAAGGAAAGAAAGAAAGAAGGAAGGAAGTTGAGGCCCCACATGATTAAGCAGCTAATACAAGATAGCACAGCCGGTAGCAGAGTGGGAATGAGACCCTGTCCTTCTGTCTCCTGATGCAGGGTCATTTACCCACCTTTTTCTAAAAACGTCTTGAGGCATGTCTAGTCCAGTAAGACTATCGTCATCACCAGACACTTCTGGAAATCTCACATAAAGCCACAAGTTTTCTCAAAGCTTTCTTCACATTTAATTTTAACACAATTTTAGCCACAAGCCACATAAAAATGACTCCATGTCTTATAACAAAATTAACAGTGGTGCTCTGTGGGGAATTAACCACGTCAGGGAAATTTGACCTAATCACATCTTACAGAAGGACTAGCTCTCTGGTTTGGAGATGGAATCACTGAGAGACACGGGTGGGCAAGGAGGTGATACAGGAATTGCCACCATCCACTCAGCTGTCAGGGGAGCCCCGTGGTTAACTTGTTGTAGGAAAGGGCAGCCTTTTGAGGTAAGTGTGTGGTACCGAGATGAGCTTTCACGGAAAGCATAGAGGACAGAAATAGCATTGGTCTAGCTGTGTTTTGACTGGTCATTTGTAATAACAATTTTAAATATCTAGAGCAGTAAAAATGCCCTTCCACCACAGTTTGATATAAGTTCCATCGAGCCAGTCTGTCCTTACACAGCCGAGACTCAAACACGGATTCATGGGTGCCATCAGCTGACATGTCCGCCAGCAGGATCACACGCTCTGATTTCACCACTTTTGTCAAGTGAGATTCTGGGCTCAGAGATGAGTCACATTAAACACATGAAGTGCCCTGACATCGTGGTTTGCTGATTCCTCATCAAGCATCACCTCCGTCTCTCACATGAAAGGCCCAGGCCTCCTCAGAGGCCACAGGTGGCTGCACCAGTAACACTGGACCATAGATAGATCTCGATCTTGAAATTGAGCACGGAGGCAAGATTGGGCATTTCATCTGCACTTTAATCTTAGTGAACATTTTATACCTGTTTGTCCTAGACAATAAGAGATACTAGAAATTCAAAATTGAATAAGTATCAGTATCCTACTCAGTAGCGATTCACAGTCTCGTGGGGAACACATGTATAAATAGATCCAAGCAATGTGATTAAGTCTACAGTGGAGGTAAGCCCAGGGTACATGAATTGAGAAGGACGTCACAGAGGAGGAAATGCCTGTGTTTAAAAACTAGGAATGAAGGGCTCACTGACTGGAAAGGGGGAGGAAAAATTCCAAGCAGGGGGAGCAGTACATGCAACAGAGCACACATGAGAGTGATGTGTTTAGGAACCAGTACTAATTCAGCATGGGTGGACTACAGGGCTTGCTTCAGAGTGGCAAGAGATGAGTCTGGTCATGTAGGTAGAGGACAGACCACAGGGGACTTCTTGATTATGATAAAGAGTTTGAGCTTTGTCCTGAATGCAGTGGGAGCCATTTAAGGACTCTGGGTTTGAGAGTGACTGGATTAAATGAGTTTTACAAAGAAGGTTCCTGGGGAGCAGGAGAGCAGAACAGAGGTAGGGAGATGAGTTGCCTAGGTAAGAACTGATGTTGGCCAGAACCAGGGCACAGTGGCAGTGGGATGGAACACAGGGGATCATCGTTGTTAAGACATTTAGAAGGTGGAATTTACTAGACTGGCATCTGGGTAGGAGATCTGTGGGGTGATTCATTTATTTGACTTGGGTGACTGGTGGTGAAATGCCAATCGTTGGAATGATGGTGACTTTGACTGGGCACCCCAGGCGAGCAGCACTCATGGGCTGCACCCTAGAGATGGAATTGTGCTTCTAGTTCTCTTACTGAGATCAAGGGCAGGAGTGTGGCCTGATGCTCTTGTCCCATTATCTCATCATGGTGAGGCAGTGATGATATACACCTTTGGTTGACTCCATCTAAAGACAACTTGACTCTTTTTCTTATGACACATAATTATGACTGAATGGACACTGTATTGAGAGATGTATGTTTGGAGGGAGGTCCATTTTCTCTCAGAGGATTGACAATGTTTTTCTGCTTCTGCTCTTTGCCTTCCCTGGAGGCAGAGTGGAATCAAGGCATCACCAACTAGAGATCTGTCCTCTGCCTGGTCTGGTTCTTCTCAGCCTGATATTAGCCCCCACTTGTTACTGTGGGGCATTCGTGAAACACATCCTGCTCCAGAGGCCACTGAAGGGACAGGCTTAGTTTGTCCATTCATCAAATGTTCCCACAGATCTACGAGCAGTTGAACAATCAATGGGGTATCAAGACCGTCGTGGGCTGTGTCGGCAGCTTGCTCCAGCCCCCAGAGCTGTTGAGAGTCGCCTCCTGCCCTTGTCAGAGCGAAGCCTCCTCAGCACTGCAGTGGGCCTGCTGCTCTCCCTCCCCTGCTGGCAGGATGCATTGGTCTGCCCTTCTCTCCTCTTCATTAAAAAATAAAGAAATCCTTTTATCTCCTAGATCTTTTCCCTTCTTTCCCTCTAATTGCCCTATATCTCTTGGCTGTTGTACCAGTGTGTTTGGTCTTCGTAGCCATTACTAACCAGGTCTTTGCGGTCCTCGGGCCACACTGTGCCAAGTGTTGTCTGATTCTTCAGCGCTTCTCTGCTGATGCCTCCCCAGCCACAGCTCAATGCTCTGTTGGCTGCGGGGACAGCGAAAGGCCACTTTCAGACAAGCCTCACAATGCCAGGTGGATCACATGCAGGCCAATAGCTTGGGGATGTGTGATTTGAACCAGACAGAACTGCCAATAGCCAATCACCTGCCCCTCAAAAAAGGACTTTGGTTCACATCAGCCTAGCAGAATTGGTTCATTTCTGATGATTAACTCCATGCCCAGATTATATTGCACACTCATTCACAAATATTTCATCACAGGAATGAAGATTGAGAAAATACTCTTTCCTTTGTCCCAGTCATGCATATCTTAGCTCTGCTGACACATCAAAATTTAATTCCAGAAATGCATTTTCTTTTAGCTGCTCATTCACACCCACTTTATCTCGACAGTACAGACAGCCAGTTCATCACTAGGAGCCGTGATACGTAAATGCCAAACACAGCATCCGTACTTGGGACTTAGCTGCCTCCTTGATGCTTTATTATCTTATCCATAAAGTTCTACCCACACGATTGAACCCTGACCACCATTTAATTTAGACTCATCAATGTACAGCTGTTTAATTTGACATTGTTTGACACTAGTGTTCTGTGTAAGAGAATGCTTATTTTCCTGTAGTTTTTGCTTCTGATGTGATAGGAAATGCATTTCTAGATGATTGCTGAAACACAAGAAGAAGCATTAGCACATAACAGCTTTAAATTTCCCTTTCCCTTCTCTCTTTGGCTTTTATTAAGTTATGAATTTATCAGAGCATCTTATTATAGGATGTAGCTAAGGACCTTCCCCCCCTCCAGACATGCGTATTATCTAATTATTTTACAAAAATATAAACTTTACCTCTGAATCAATTTCTCTCAGAGGAGAGAATACATAAGAAACAAATCTGCATGTATTACATTTATTCCACAAATATTTATTGAGGCTTATGGGTCTGGCAGTTTCTAATTGCGGGGCACTGTTCTGGGAGTTGGTACTGGGGTTTTAAAGCAGCGATGCCCTTTTTACTTAATTAAGAGGCACCAGACTTGAGTTGAGCCAGGCTCCTCTGAGGCGCTCAGGCTCCTGGCAGAGACCCACACCCATCCTGATAGCCGCTGGAGGGCCTGATGATGAGGATAATTGACAACCAAATTGGTAATTTGTTTCTAGCTGTAGAAAAACCTAGGTTAATTTACCTTGTTTCTCCTATTACTTGAAGCTCAGTGTGAAGAATTCCAAACCAACAATAATTTGTTTAAGTAGGTGAAATAAATGGTACCCAAAGAGCAATCTTATGCATTAGGCTGGTCTGCCCATTTTTCTGAGTGAACCCAAAAAAGGAAATTCACACTTCAGTGATTAAATGCTGGTTATATGTGATCTGTCTGCTGAAATACCAATTTCCTAGAGGGACGAAGAAGGGAGATGAAATGAAATGAGCCAGGGATTTCTTAAGTCAGATGGCCTAGATTTTCCATTTTGATTTTGCCCTTGTCTTATTTAGATACTAGCTTCATGGGGATGGGGGAGAGTGTTTCCTCTTAAAAAGAAATATTTCTAGGGGCGCCTGGGTGGGTCAGTCGGTTACGCGTCCAACTCTTGATTTCGGCTCAAGTCATGATATTGGGGTTGTGAGATCAAGCCCCACGTTGGGCTCCACACTCAGCAGGGAGTCTGCTTGAGATTCTCCCTCTCCCCCTGCCCCTCCCCTTCCTCCAAAGAAAAAATATTTCTAGAAATATTTGTATGAGAGAGGAGAGATAAGTTACTTGAAAGTTGATGGCACTTCTCAGTACAGCTATTTGGCTTGATATTTTCTTTGTAGGAAGTTTTTCTACTAATGATTACATTTCTAAGTTTTCAAATCTAATGACATACAATTGTTTCGGTATTCTTACTCTCTTAACTATTTAAAATCTCTATCCGAAGTCACATCCCATTTCCATTCCTAATATTATCTACTGTGCTCTGTTTTCTTCATACATCATGCCAGGTATTTGTCGAATACGTCCATCTTTTCTAAGAATTAACTTTTGATATCATGGGCCCTCTTAAATGTATTTTTGGTTTTTATGTTCGTTAAATTCTATTATCTTTGCTTCCTTATCACTTTAAAAAAAAAGTTTCCTGCTGCTTTCCCCCCCAATGTCTGAAGATGTGTATTTGCTCACGAATTTTCAGTTTTTGTTCTTACATAAAAATGAGCATTTAAGGCTATAAACTTACCTCCAAGTTTTTCATGGCACTTCACAAGTTTTGGTTCATTATCATTCACTTGTTCTTTGATGTTTTGAATGCATTCCAAAATTTCAAACATTTAGACAGTTTTGTCTATTTATTGATTTATACCTTAATTACATTGTGTTCTCTCTCTCTCTCTTTTTGTTAAGTAGGCTCTATGTCCAGCATGGAGCCCAATACAGGGCCTGAATTCAGAACCCTGAGACCAAGACCTGAGCTGAGATCAAGAGTTGGACACTCAAACGACTGAGCCACCCAGGTGCCCCCTGTTGTGTTCTAAGAACACAGTCTACAGGATAGAAATTTTTTTTTTTAAGATTTTATTTATGTGACAGAGAGATAGCCAGCGAGAGAGGGAACACAGCAGGGGAGTGGGAGAGGAAGAAGCAGGCTCCCAGCGGAGGAGCCCCATGTGGGACTCGGTCCCGGAACGCTGGGATCACGCCCTGAGCCGAAGGCAGACACTTAACGACTGCACTACCCAGGCGCCCCCAGGGTAGAAATTTTTTGAACTTTGTTGATACTTGCCTTATGGTCTAATGTATAATCAATTTTTATAAGTGTTTCAAGTGTGTTTCAAAAGGTTATATGTTCTCTAGTTGTTGAGTGCGAAGTCTTATTTATGTCTGTGGGATTTAGCTTTTGGTTGTTTGATCAATCTATAATTGAAAGAAGTATGCTGGAAAGTCCCATCACAGTGGTGCATTGTCAAAGAATTCCTAAAAGTCTATCAATTTTTGCTTTATATATTTGAGCCTATCTAAAAACCTTCATTACTAATGAAACTTTCACCCATTTGTACTCACTCCTCATCCGAGTACCTGGCACTACCCCTCACTCAGCTTCGGTTATCAATACTCTTGACATTCTCACTTCATCTGTTCTCACCATTTTGTTGTCAGGGTATTTTAAAGCAAATCCCAGATAAAACATTTCACTTTGATACTTTACTTAGTATGCTTCTCTAGATAAGGACTTAGCACAGGAAAGCAAACTATGCCGAGGCCACTGTGTTAGGCGCCTGTCAGCGAAGAATTGCTCTGTCTTTAGTGAGTTCAACCTCCACGGTTTTCAGGTTCTCCATTGGGAAGCTGACCCAGTTCACTCTGCTGGTAGGACACAGTCAAGGTGCATGAGGCATCTACTATTATTTCCTGTATCCAGCGGGTGCTCACTAAGTGTCTGTGCTAGTTATACTTAACCACTGGAATCGTTAGGAATGGCCTTGGGAGGTCAAGCTTGCTCAATAGCTGGTAACCCTGTAGGGTAAACACACTTTGGCAAAGCCCCAAAGTCTTGATATGATTCTTGTTCTTCTCCTGCTATGCTGATCACTTGGCAGAAACTAAGGAGGGCCCTTGGCACTTTGGGGAAAGGGGGTAACAGGGTGAAAGAGTTGATGCCAAATACTACCTTTAGTCAAATCCAGGCATACAGCTATACTTTCTAATTCATCCTGGAATTTTGCTGAATGAGACATTGCTACGACAAGTGGTCTCTCAGATGGGTCTTAGATAAGCCCTATTTAGTATACTTTATATATATTGAAACCCACCATGTTTTAAGCACTGTCAAGGCACTGGGCACTCTCATGCAGTCGACAGGGTAGGCAGGACATGAATTGTTATATATTCGCCCTCAGGAATGCCTGAGTACAAGGAGAGATGTGGTCCGAAGGAATGTAACACAAAACTTGATACAGACTGGGGCGAGAGAAGGCTTTTCTGCAGGCATGGTCTTGAAGGAGCTCTGAAGGATGAGCTGAGTTAAAGCTCAACCACGACAGGCAGCGAGAGGAGCCTGGACAACAGCCAGTGTGGTGAGGACCTGGCAGAGAAGGACAGAATTCCGGAGCACCAAGCAGCGGGGCAGGTGTGGACAGGCGAGGTTGGAAGAGCAGGCAGGAGGAGGTAAGTGGTTTGGTCTTTATCCTAACGCTAATGGTGAGTAGGTAATGATGCACTTTCTCAGCACTTCACAGATGCTAACTCATCTCATCCTCAAAACTACCCTGTTCAACGGGCACCGTATTGTTCTCATTCTGCAGCTGGGGAAACACACGCAGAGCTGCCACATCATCTTGCCCCGAGTCACCCTGCTAGTGAGCAACACAGCCATGCAGGCTGGACGTGATGCCTCTCATCACCGTGCTTGACGGCCATGAAAGGGTGGTAAGCTGAGGAATGATACAAAAACAAGTTGTTTTGTTTTAAATGAAGAAAAACCACCCTAGGGGTGCCTGGCTGGCTCAGTCAGTAGAGCGTGTGACTCTTGACCTCAGGGTTGTGGGTTCGAGCCCCACGTGGGGTGTGGTGATTACTTAAAAATAATAAAATCTTTTTTAAAAAAGAAAAGCACCCTGGTAGCTGGGTGGAGAGTGGCCTGGGGTAATGGGGAGCAGGAAGACCCGTTAGAAGGTTCCTGAAGAAGGCCGGGTGGGAGGCGATGGGGACTTGTACTAGGGTCGGCAGCAGCAGGTCTGGAGAGGAGGCAGAGAGATGGGTGGGATGTGGGAGTGCACTGCTAGGGAAAAGGAAGGTGAGGGAGCCGTCAAGGCTGGCTTCTCGCTGGCACAGCCATAAGCCCTGCATCGGGCTCCAGTGGGAGGGAAGGGGATTCCAGAGTCCAGCAGACAGAGAGCTGGCTGGGACCATACACTCTGTGGGGCAGGGCTGTGCACGCTTCATTCGGCACTGGCTGGCCTGTCTCAACAAACATCATGGTGGTTGGTAAGCAGTAGACACCCCTTGACTATTTGCCGAATTAATGGAAGGACAAGAGAAACATCTATGTCCTGAGCCCACCAGCTGAGTGCCTGTGGAGGAAACACCTTACCTGCCCGGGTTGAACAATCCCTGCATCGCCATCCAGGCTGCGCCTGGGCTAGCTCTGCATTCTGAAACACAACACACACAACGGAGGAGTGGGAGTCAGCTCCGCGGTTACATTTGCAGGAGTCTTGAGGGTTGATTGTTAAAGTCACTATTAAACATTAAATTGCTACTTACTATGCATGTCTTTCCAACTCCTCATTCAGTGATGTCGGTTGCTTCAAATTGGCTCTGGTGGGAATATTTACACTGTGGAAATCAGTAAAAGCCATAAATCAAGAGTTTAGTTTTGTTTATTGTTTCAAGCTCTAGACTTAAGAAAGCATGGAGACCACATTAATAACTCAGTTTAAATAGAAAAGTGTGCCAGGTCCCTTGCCATCACATTGTGAAATAGCATAAAAAATCGAGGAAATTTTCTTCAAATATTTTAAAACTACTACTCAATTTAGTGAAGAAATTGCTCATGTCATTAATGTGTAAGTAAAGTTCTGACATTTCACTGGACATACATCTTTGTTGTTTCACTTCTGTCTTCTGTCTTGCTCACAAACGTAAACGAAAGTGTCAAGCGACATTTATGTCAGAACTACACGTTTGCCAATCGCAACCATAGATTGGCTATAGATACAAGCGTTTGGCAAAAATCAACAAAAGCATTCTGTGAGATCAACTGGCTCCATGGAATCATAATAAAGAGTATTGCTTATTTTATTATTTGTAATTGTGTGCTAGACATCCTTCACACCATTACAGTTTGTAATTTATTACAACTTACAGGCTTATGTATGTATATTCACACATTCCAGGTTTTGTTTGTTTCTGGAGAGCTGGTTGTTAAACATTTTACCAGGATGCCATTGCATTCGACCCTAGCTGAAAGGACTGTTTTCATAAAGAGGGTAGGGTGAAGGAGACAATAGCCAAACAACAGGATCGCTGCTTAGGCAGTGGTAGAGATAATCATATTTACCCAGCAGCTAGGACACGGGCAGGCTGAATTACTTAAACAGAGGTACAGGGAAGTCAGAGTTCTGCTAAAGCTGCCATTTCCATTTTACACTCAACACGGCTTCTACTGAGATCCGGTGTTGGTGACTGGATCAGTAGAGAATTAGATACTCTATGAATTTCTGGAAACAGGGCGCCTTTAATAGTAATGCACTGCTACGCTCTCTCAAAGTAGCCTGGCCTCTGTCCCTCCCTCCTCCAGTGGGATTCAGAATCCATTTTCCTCCTCAAGATGGTATTACTATATAGAAGTGGGAAAATTCTTGTCTAAATATTTCAAAAGCAAGCAGCCTGGTGACAGCGCAGCCCTGTTATGGGGGGAGGGGGAGCATGATTTCCCCGGACTAATCTCTATCAGTGAAGAGAATCATTGTTCCAACTCTGCCACAGATATTTTTGAAGCTTTCAAGAACTCACCATGAGCATTGCAGGTGGTTTTTGTGTTCCTCGGGGGTGAACTCAGGCAGTAAAATTAAAATGGGGTTTGTGATGAAATGTTCATGTAGCTAGAGTATAATATACCACAGAATATTTCCTCATTATCTTTCTCACATTATCTCTGGTGGCTCCTCACGTGGCTTCCCTCCACTACTGTTTCTGAAAGTGCACATAGTTCACGGTGCCTCTTCCAGTTTTGCAAACTCAAATTAGAAACTGGGGCAAGATGCATGATTTCTGGGCAGCACTTGTTACTCCTTGTGTATTTAAAAGTAGAATTAGGCAATTGTAAGCCATTCTTACTAATGTCGATTAATTCACTATTCATTAGGGGTAGGTTCGTTTCATTCTCATGACAATAAAATTCAAGAAAATTAGAAACTTGCCTATTTAAACCAAGAGACTGAATATATAAATGGACAATGGCCAGACCATATATAAAAACTGACTTACAATCTACGGGAATCATCTCAGGAAGCCGGCTTGCTTGAAGTCAGACTGTTCTCTTCAGCAATGATTCAGGAAGCCAAACGATAACGTCTTAATAATTGGCCCCAAATGGTCAGGACTTGATGAACAACTAACAGCACCTCTAACATTTGTCCCTGTGTCCAATTTAGGAGCGGCCCAGAAAAGCCAAATATGTACCGCTGAGCCATCACCTGGATGCCCTGCTCTGAGTTAGCTGCCTGCAGCTCCCCGGTGCCCACAGCCTCCCGCAGCACACGCCCGAAGCCATTCCCTTTTTCCCTAAGAAGGCTTCCCACCCGGCCCACCTTTGAGTCGTAGCCAAAATGCAAGTGATGGTGACTGACTCCCTTGTGACGGCCAGCGCTGAAGAAATAGCCTTTGCTTGTCCTTGTAGGGCTGGTCTTTATTTCCACAAAAGTGAAAACAGAACTTCCAGATCATCTTGTGACAACCCTGACCCCTGGAACCAACATGCACACTTTGGCATCTCTCCAGTGGCACTTTTTGGGGCTCCCAGCAGCAGGCCTGTCCCGGGGAGGCCCTCCCCAGGGGCTTGGGAGCCTCCAGGAAAATGCAGTGAGGCCAGGTCCCCCTTGCATGTAGGCTGTCCCCTAGGTGGCTGCCAGCTTTTAGGGGCTCCCAGGGGACATTATTTGCTATCTGACTTTTAGGTCAGATGAATATTCTCAGCCCTTGGATCTCTATTTTTGGCAACTAGAATGACGAGAGGTGTTTTTTTTTTTTGTTTTTTTGACAAGACCTCAGAAGAGACAGTTACTTTTGTAAATCACCTACCCAGCCAGTTGGGAGTTTTATTTATGACCACATTTCTGTATATGAACGCCTAACCCCTGGAGGGCACAGACTTCAGCAATCCACTGTCTTCAACCCAGATGAAAGCCTGGTTGGCCGTAAGTGGTTATCTACTCTAAATTGAGTGAAAGATGTTTAGGACCACCAATTAAATGGGAGGCAGAACCTCAAAGTATTAATTAGGAACAGAAGAGAATCTAGGTTAGAATGAGTCCGGCATTGCCAGTCTGTTGTTTTAAAAAGACTGTATTTACGTAAGTTAGAATTGCAAACTGAACAAGGTAAATGTTTGCATTTTGGTGGACAAGAGTCCATTTGTGTTGCAATCAGCTTGGCTTTGCAAGAAAGTACACCATAAAAACAAAACACAACTCTACACCATTGCAGCTCAGCAAACATATTTCACGCTCAAGCAAGGGTCTGGTCTCTCTTACCTACTTGACCAGCAGCAGCAAAGTAGATCTTTTATTCTAGCAGAAGAGGGATGAAAGAAACCTGTCTTAAATTTTCCATAAAATTCATAGACACACAGAAGAATTTGGAGAGCATCAGTCCAATTTCACAAAGCCTATTTCCTCCTTGGGCCATTGGTCCTATAAGATGCTCCCTTAACACAGGATTCCAAGGGCAGAAAAGTTTGGGAAACACTGCACAGTATTTCTTCTCCTTGGTGGTCACTCTGCACAGAGCATTAGCAAATGGAAGTAAAGGAAGCCTGTTTTACTTAATCAGTGTGTGCAATTACTGCGGAAATATGGAGTATGTCTTGGGAATCCAAGTCCAATCTCATTTTTTAGTTAAGCAAAATGAAGCCGAGTTGAGTGGCCTGCCAAGGTTGCACACTCTTGGTGATGGACTCAGGACAGGCTGCCTGATCTCCTGGCTTTCATAGTACCCCATCCTGCCTCTCCATGCTCCCCGAGCCCTTGACTCACTCATCCATCCTGGTATTCTCACTGATCTAAAATCCTTTACACACGATTTGTGGAGTATTAGCACTACTCGACGAAAGTGAGTCCCCGTGACCCAGCCTTTCCCAAGGGCTTTCCAGTCAAGCCCAGTATCAGAACTCTCTCCTGCAAATGCACACAAACATAAGTAGACTGCGTGCACGGCACTGTTTGGCAAGGAGATAAATACTTTAGAAGTTTTTAATAAAATCGAAGCCATTTCCAAGAAAAATGCCTAAATCCTGCCGGTTTGCCCCTACTCCCTTACTGGAAACCGGGTCACAGCTGAACAGTGGAGATGGCCAGCAGTGCACCGCGAACCAGGGCTACTTTGGGAGACCAGGCCCCTGGCAGAGCACTGCCACTCCTGTGGGGAGGAGGAGGAGGAAGTCTGGAGCACTTCACCGCACAGAGCGGCCTCCAGGAGACCCCTGTGCAGGACGGTTTGGGTCTGGCCTCTCTCTCCTGCAGCTGTCTGCTGTGCCCCTGTGGGAGGTTTGGAGATCAACTCTCTCCTTCCCTTAGCAGGTGGCTGGTGTGGAAAATACTGAGGATACTGTTCTTTCTAGTTCTTTTCTTTGACCAGATCCCTTTTCAACCACTCTGTTGGTGACCTTCGTCTCCCCTAAGTCATTTTCCCCCACTTCCAGGTGGGTCTTTCTTGCTGGCACTTCAGGTCTCCTGATGAAAAGTCAGCTCAACTGGAGAGTTTGCCTCTCTTCTTTTAACTTTGACTAAGTTTCTTTTTACTTCCTCTCAGAGGACATGATATGCAGTTCAGGGGTCTGGACAAGATGAACACGTGGTTTGAAGCATCATGTCCCTCCCAGAAGACTGACCGCAAGGGATGAAGGGAGCTGAAGGCAGCCGTCCAGGACAGCATCCGGCCCTGCCCCGGGTGCGGGTATGGCGTCTGTTTTCCTGGAAGGGCAGGTTTCCACGCCAGGCACTGGCTTGCACTCACCAGGACTCAGTACTGGTTCTGTCATTTACAAAGCTCACAGGAGGACTTTCCAAGAGGAGCTGTGGTTTGGCTGCTCTGAGATTTGCTCCTGGCTCTCTTTCAACCCTGCCTGGCTTTGAGCAAAGTCACTTAGGATTTTCTACCTGGAATTTCCCCACCTCTTAACTGGGACCAAACCTTCCCACAAAGGGTTGAAGAAGAGGGAATGATGACATCACAAGGGGTACTATATTGCTGTGGCTTGCAGACCTTGCTGTTACAATGGAGTTGGGTTGCTGGTGTCATTTTTACCTTTGCTTTATTTTGGGTTCTAGCCCTATAGCCATGCATTCTTGTGTTGTGCCATGCAGCGAGAAGACTTTAGCTAATTAAAGTATTTTTAGCTGTATCTCCACAGTGTACTGAGAACATGAAAAAAGTACCAGACTCCATATAAAAGTCTCTTGGTATAGATCTGGCTGGTTTTTAAAAGTTATGCTTTTGAATACAAGCTTACTAGTTCTTTATTCCAGAATGATAAATCACCTTTTCCGAGTACAATCTCGAGAGGTCTACACCATGAAAAATACAACACTAAGAACAGAGGTCACTGGGTTGGCGGAGCCAGGGCCCTGCGCTGCCGCCTCAACCCACGAGGGAGGCCGGGAGGCCATGGAGTTTTGCCTGCACCGCTTCCAGCCACTGGCAGGCAGAATTTGCCCGGTGAGCCACAGTCCAGGAACCGAGCGGGTCGTTGGAGTGTGGTCTGGTCCAATGGTTTCCTGGGGACACAGACGTCTGGGAATAGTTTGTGGAGAAATCTGGCTGATCCCCTCAAAAAGTCTGTCGCACCCACGCTCCCTCAGTCTCCCAGGAGTTCAGCACCTGCCGGGAAGTGTGGGTGTTGGAAAAGAGGGTTTCTGAGCTCATGCCATGGGCGGGAAGCCCTGGAAGCCGTGGGGAGACCCACTGCGGTGTCGCTGATGGAACAGAAGGCAGGCTAACCCCACAGGGCCTAAGAGGTGACAGAGATCCCGAGAGCTCAATAAATTCAATGCTATGCAGCTTTTAGAGCAAATTCCCTTCCCAACTGGTTTGGGATCCAGGGTCAGCACATGAACCAAGTGGTGCTAGAAAGATTTCCATGCGGCTGGATCCAAGGCTTGGTTGGTTGGTCATTCCAGTGTTATGAGTGCAGACGCTCTCCTCCTGTCAGAGGAATGTTTTCTCTCAAGATTTAAAGAAGTTAAACATCAGACCAGTAGGAAACCACACGCCTAGGACTTCAGGGCCTATTGCAGTCCACGCAGGTACTTGAGGGAAATAGGACCCGGAGGACCCCGTAGGGCTCAAGCACAGAAAGAAATGAGTTCTCAGAGACAGCCCTCCCTACAGAAGTCCAGCACATGTTTGCATCTCAAGTACCGTGATGTCTGGCCTGCTCGCCTTCTAGCCGGGGAAGGAAAACGTAATAGTGCTACAGTCCTGGTTCCAGGAGACCAGATGTGAAAAGAACAGAGATGAATGGATTTCCCCTTTTAATGACAGGGACTGCGCCCCCTACTGGGTGAAGTGCAGGATTTTGATAGGCGGTTCAGAGAAGACCCTCAAGATGACACGTGGCGAGGCAGGAAACGCTGAATTAATTCGGGAGAAGGGAGAAACCACGGACCATTTCAATGAACTGGAGGCCAAACGTGAAGGAGGCACGGTGCCCCTCAGTTCCCGGCGCACGAGGGGGAATGGAGTCAGCACTGGGCATCCTCTGTTTTGGAGAAGAGTGGAAAGAGAAAGCATGTCTCTCCACATCCTCATGGTTAGTGGCTGGCACGACTGAGACGGCAACCTCAGGAGTAGTTGAGATACTGCGGTGGGGCCAGCCTTTATCATCCAAGCCCCTCCATCCTGTCTGGGGGTGAGGAGCTGCAGTCCTGCCTGCACCAAAAATGCTGCAAAAGCATTATGCTCAGAAAGGGCTCGAATACAGTGGAAGCTAAATGGCACACGGGGCATCTGAATTGCTGATTCCATCACTTTGGGAAAAAGAATGTATTTCATATGGCAAATAGTGCTTTTCAAAGTATTTGGACAGCATCCTGAGAGGTCGCCGAAGTTTAACAAATTCATTAAACTAGGAATGAGTCTTGAAACTGCACTGAAGGCTCCCATGAGTTGAGGGGGGTGGCCTGGACGCCCCCTAAGGCACAGAGAACCCACTCCTTATACAGGGAGGTGACCCGAAAGCAGGAGATCCAGAAAGAGGAAACAGAAAGGTTGAGGCAAAAGTATTTTTCACAGCTGACATCTGGTTTCCTGCTGGAGTCCTGCTTCTACACGGGGGCGCCTCTATTGTTCGAAGCTATCAATATAACAGTAACTTTAAGAAACAACCCTATTCTTCACATGGATGGCGGTCTTGTGTCCTTCAGTGTATTGAGCAGAATGTTTCCAAGATAGGCAGAGGAACAAATCCATACAGACCTGCTCCTTTGTGGACACCCCCCCCCCCCCCCCCCCCCCGCGCGAGCCA